>NW_005187667.1:748261-758222 GCF_000239375.1 Pundamilia nyererei | reverse complement strand
CACACGCACACATGCATACACATAAGTAAACACGTGTGTGTGAACTCAAAACGTCAAAAAGCAAAGCAAACATGTCTGCATCGGTACATGGATGTGAATTTATCAGAGCCACACTTAAGTGCAATAAATCATGTAAAAGGTCCAGATAGCTGCACTTAAATAACAGCTAAATAAAACCCAGACGCTCCTCTCGGTGCTTATTATTTTAAATTTCATGTGAGTTTGGCAACTGCGAGAAACTTGGTGTCGTAGTACCCTGGACGTCCACTATGGGGCGCTAACGGTCTCATTTTTCCCCATTCGGCAGGTGTCCGTGCTTTTACTTTGAAAGTCGCAACAGGAAGTGCGCGTTTCATTGTTAGAGCGTGTTGACTGTGGTCCTGCTGCCGCTCAGCCTCCTCCCGTCGTCGCCATGGTGCAGATGATGGAGTCGCAGTGCGAGTATTTCATGTATTTCCCGGCGGTGCCGATCACGGACCTGTCCGACCCGGCCCGGTACCGCACGCTGCCCCGCAGGAGCCACCTGTACCTGGGCGAGACCGTCCGCTTCCTGCTGGTGCTGCGCTGCAGGGAAGCCGGAGCGACGCCGACCGAGCACGGCCCGGGTACGTGAGGGAGGGCCGAGGAGAGATGAGTGTACGAGCCTGTGATAGTCATACAGACGTGAACACGAAACCATGAAAACACGGAGACAGAGCGCAGTGTCTGGTGTGGGAGCAGCTGTCACAGAAACCTGCTGAGGCTCCTCCTGTAACGTTAGGATGTTTTCGTGACGTGTCCCGCAGGTGTGCACAGGATATCCTCGTTATGCCGTCTTACATACGTCACGTGTATTTATATGCATGAGTCACGTTAGTCAAGCCTCAGCAGTAACGGCTGCACACAAAGGAGGCCGCACACTCACGGTTAAGCCTTTGTTGACCCACAGACACGCCCTCTGAATATCTGCATTTATGGAGGTCATACCTGCACCACCCAGAAACCTCCACCTGACTGTTATGGCCGCGCAGTTTAGGTCAAAGCAGGCTCATCGTCTGCGGTAACAGAGCACGAGACACTAACACATCCGGACAAATGCATTAATAAAACCTGCGCTTGGCCAACAGTAGATACGAGCTTCAAATGAAACCATGTAGGTGCAGAGCGGGACAATGAACCAGAGTTAAACTCCTGAGATGATCCGGCCGGGGGCCTCGTACTGATCCAGGACCAGAACATCGCTCAGTACTCAGCAAACTGGAGCTGAGACGGTAAAATCCCAGCAGCCATGATGGATCAACGCAGGGCTGAAATGCTACTGTACAAAAAGCAAGTTCAGTTACTGGGAAACGAAGGAGCAAAGAGATGCAGTAAAACACATTTAAATAGAATAAAATACCGTATGAAACAGGACCATACCTGCCTTAACACCTGCACAGATGGGGCCACAAACATGAGCTACTGTAGGACCACAGCTCCACCTGCAGGGATAAAATGCCACAGCTCTAACACGGCTGCAGCACTGAAACAGGAAATGATGTGAAGGTTCAAAGAGTGAGCGCTGCCACTGAAACAAAGAACCGTTTGGGGAATTTGTTTTCGCTTAACTTTGTTAGTCATTTTCTCAGAAGTCTGAGTTACAGAGTCAAACTCTTCAGACTTTTGTACTTAAAAATGTTTCTTTGGGTGTAAAAAAGCTTCCTTAAGTCTGGAGCAGAGCTGTCTTTTCCAGCAGGGGGCGCTGATGGCACCGCGGCAGGTTTTGGGACGGAATCGGCCAGCAGCCGGGCGTGGAGGGAGCTGGCCGGATCTCTGTGCGCCGTGGCGAGCGTGAGTCCGGGTGAGAGCAGTCGTCACCGGGGCAACCACCATCAGCATCACCACGACTACCAGAGCAGCGGGGACGAGGCCAACGAGGACGGCGAAGAGGACTACATCGCGGCGGCCGAGGCCGCCATCGCTGCGCTGGGCAGCAGGGTGGACTCCCGGTGCCGGAGCTTCAGGGACTGCAAACCTCTGCTCATCCACAACTCCTCTGGGACGGCGTCGAGGGAGTTCCGCAGGGCGCCCGTCCAGGTAGACGCACACCTTTACCTGTCTTTGATACGGCGCTCCTCTCTCCAGCTGTTAGATTAAGATCCTCAGAGGCGATGCTTTCCTCTCAGGCGCCATGATGTGTTTGCTCCTCCCTGTCAGTCTCCTCTAGATGAGCCGGTGGTCCTGACGGATGAGGTCATCTTCCCGCTCACCGTCTCTCTGGACAAACTGCCCGTCAGCACCCTTAAAGTCAAGGTCCGCCTTGTTCTGGACGCAGATATCTGGTGTTGTGTGAAGACTTTGAGTCGTAGCTGCTTCGCTCAGTAATTTTGCTCCATGTGCATTCAGGTGATGGTCACGGTGTGGAAGAAGGAGGCGGAGAAAGTGGAGGTGCAGGAACTCGGCTACCTGAGCGTGCTGCAGCAGAGAGAGCCGACGCACACCTTCAGACACGACCTGAACACCTTCAAGGCTCAGGGTAGGCACTGAATGCTTCATGGGAACCGCGGGTAGACAGACCGCTCCATTAAACATGAGCCACAGCCGGGGCTGAGAGGAAGCAGGTGGGAACAGCGCGCACCTGACAGTGACACTCAGGTTTGACACTCAGGAAGCAGAACAAACAAGATGCAACAGGAAAGTAACCTTCAAATTAAAACAGGAAGTACTGAACAATTATGAATCAAAGTAACGGAATGACGAGACATTTAATCATCATTTATTGTTGATGTCTGGCTCTCTTCCACAGCAGGGGGTCACGTGAGTGTGGTTTGTTATTGTCGGCTCTGCCTGACAGTGTAAAGCTGCTCGAGGTGACTCAACCTGAACGCAGAGTCGTTAGCAGAGCATCCGTCTAGTTTTCAGTAAATCAAGATAAATGCTGTAACAGTAAAAAACAATCAATCCAACCATGACGGAGGTCAGTTATGGACATATGATCAGTTTCATAGATCAGTCAGGAGTTAAATCAGCTCCTTCAGTTCTCCTCGCCTCTGAGAGCCTCGCTGAGGTTCCCACACTGAGGGCGGGACTGTTTTATCCTGATAAACAGAATTTTAATGATTTTCTAAGATGTCCCGTTGTCCTCTGGGAGGTTTAACACAGCTTCTGATCCACAGTGAGCACCACCCTGACCGTCCTGCCGCCTCCAACTGTCCGCTGCAAGCAGATGACTGTTTCTGGAAAACACCTCGCGGTCTTAAAAGGTACAGAACGCTCTTCATCATCACTGTGATGTCACTGTGGTGACAGATGCTTGCATGTCAGGGAAGCCTCCAAGCTAAGCGACATAAACCCAGCTGTGTGCTGCGACATGAAGCTGAACAGGGCAGCGATCAGCAATAGATGCATCACCTCCTTTAACCTGACGTCCAGCATGCCAGCGCACCGCCGGCACGCCGAGGTGTCGCTGAGCCCCGTGAAACGGTCGAGTCTCTGCTCCGTGGTTGTGACTCTGATCAGCAGGACGATGTAGGAATATTTTGGTATTTAATCTAAAAGCACCAGCAGAGGGCGCTGTTTTTTAAATCATCGTTAAAGGCCGAAACGAATCCGTAAATAAAATAAAATCGATTCAGTTGCTTGGTTGCAGTGGTTTGATTCCAACTGTGATTCTGTTTCCTGTCCCACCGTCAGTGCTGAACGAGTCTTCTCAGGAGGAGGTGAGTGTTCGGGATGTTCGGATTTTACCGAACCTCAACGCCTCCTACCTTCCCGTGATGCCCGACGGCTCCGTGCTGCTGGTGGACAACGTGTGGTACGTACACGACCCGTCCAGATGGTTTGTGCTCAGCGTTCAGAAGGCGCTGCCGTGGCTGCTGCTGTCTCTGCGTGTTAGTTATGACTTTGTGTTTGTTACACTGTATTTAATGACAGTGTGTTGTGTATACCTTGTTACACTGTGTTGGATTTTTATCATTTGTATCATTGCAGATAGTTTTTAGTAATGATGCTACTTTGTGTTATACTCGATTACTTTGAGTTCTGGGACTTTGTTAGTCGTAAAACGAGTTGTTGTGCAGTCAGATTGTGTGTTTGTGCGATGCTCCTGAATGTCTGTATTTGTTGTTCTTCGCTCTGCAGCCATCAGTCCGGTGAGGTCGGCATGGCGTCCTTCTGCCGGGTGGACAGCCTGGCCTGCCGTCTTCCCAGCATGCTCAGCGCTTTGGAGGAGCACGACTTCCTGTTCCAGCTGCACCTCAACGACATGCCGCCGGACGACTCCAGTGAGGTGCGTTCGTGTTGCGTTGTGTGTTTTATAGTTTGGTGCACAGTGCGCTCTGGTGACGTGACAGTTTGTGTTCTCCTCGCGATTTCCTGAAGAAGGAAAAGTAAACGACGTGTTTCTGTGAACAGCTGTGTCAACGCAGGACTTTATTAGGACTTGGAGGGCGGACACACTGTAGAGCAGCTGTGACGCGACGGTCGGCGGATCGTTGCTGGATTAATGCGTCCTTTACTTATTTCGCTGCTGTCAGCATGTGTGTGCTTGTGTTCAGGGGCTGGAGGTTCCTCTGGTCGCTGTGCTGCAGTGGTCAACTTCCAAGATGCCTTTCACCAACTGCATCTACACCCACTACAGGTAAGGCAGCTCCACGCGTGCTGTGTTAGTCTTGGTAAGAGACATCCAGGCTCGGGGCTGCAGACCTCTGCAGCAGGACGACACAGCGTTTAGTTTTTTCCTGCTGCTTCTCTAAATGACCCGCCGTCCTCCCTCCCCTCCACTCAGGTTGCCCAGTATCCGTCTGGACCGGCCGCGCTTCGTCATGACGGCCAGCTGTCCGAGCGCCGTCAAGGTGAAGGAGCACTTCAAGGTCAAATACGTTCTTCTCAACAACCTGCAGGACTTCCTGGCTGTGCGGCTCGTCTGGACTCCAGAGGGTCAGCGAGTATTTTGATTCACGTTTGATGTTTTGAAAAAATCCACCCTGCAGCTGTTTGAAAGGAAACCTGTGAGCGGGTTTGTTTCTGGGACGCGTGGCAGTCTGTGGGGACTGAGCCTCTAGTGGACGTTAGGGGGAGTGCAGGCTTGGGCTCTTCGGCCCTGATGGTGCTTTGTCCAGCTGGTTCTGGTTGTGTTCTTCTCGTGGATGGAGACGGTTCTCTGGACCAGTTTCAGGAGAATCGCGCCGCCCTCTGTCAGTCGCGGTTCAGACCGAGTAATGTGTTGTTTGCTTGCTCGCTCAGGTCGAGGTCAGGGGGAAGACGCAGCGCTGTCTGCCGTGGTCTGTCACACCCCTCTCAGTAACCTGGGTCACTGCCGCAAAGGAAGCACTCTGTCGTTCAGCGTGGCCTTCCAGATCCTCAAACCAGGACTGTACGAGGTACGCCGAGCTTTGAGCGCCTGCTTCCTTATCTCGCCCGCTCACACGGACGTCATGTTTTCTCCTGTCTCTGCAGCTGAGTCAGCACATGAAGTTAAAGCTCCAGTTCACAGCGTCGGTGTCCAACCCTCCACCCGACGCCCGGCCCCTGTCACGTAAGCTCTGAGCAGGAAACAAACACAAAAGGCTTTGACCTGCGTCTGTTCTGATTTCTGTGTCGTGTCAAAACCATCCAGGTAAAAACAGCCCGTCCAGCCCGGCGGTTCGAGACCTCCTGGACCGACACCAGGCCAGTCTGGGGCGCTCTCAGTCCTTCTCCCACCAGCAGCCGTCTCGGTCCCACATCATGAGGTAACTTTAGTAACTTCAGCTTCATATCACATCGAGTATGTCGTTTCATCTTATCTGTGTGCGACAGGACGGGCAGCGCCATGGAGCGACGGGCCATCACGCCTCCCGTTGGCTCTCCGGTCGGTCGGCCGCTCTACCTGCCGCCGCAGGACAAGTCGCTGCTGTCGCTGGACAAGATCGCCAAGAGGGAGTGCAAAGTCCTGGTGGTGGATCCTGTCAGCTAGGCAGCGAGAGGAGAGGCTTTTATTTTGATAGAGAAACGCTCACGAGAAGAGATGACAAAGAAGCTGACTTCATGTTACTGCAGGAAACTCTCCTGTGTTTGATCAGCTGACCAATCAGAACAACGAGGAAGAAGTTCATCCTTCAGCTGAAATATTTCATGTTTTATTGTATTTAAAGACACGTTGGGTTTTCCAGCTCGTTTCCTGGAAGCGTTCTTTAAAGTTTTATCTTATATTTATCTTTAAAGCATCGTCCAGATGGAGCCACTGAATGTGTGTTTTACAGGATGAAAGCTGCAAACATGCAGCTCAGCTCCACAAAGAGCTGAAGAACTGAGAATTTATTTTACATTGTTTAGTAAAGTTTCCAGGAAATGAGCTGGAAAGTGCCAAACCTGCAAAATAAAGTGTTAGCTTTTTACTTCTGTGTTATTTTCAGAGTAAAAGACATTACAGGTTAAAAACGTATTAACCTGAGGACAGTCACAGTTAATGTTTTCTTTCAGTGTTATTTCCTCCATCGCGTCACAAACGGTAACTTCAGCAGAATGTTGCTAATAAAATGAATGTAATGGTCCAGGCTGTTGTTGTGAGTCTGCAGACACCCGGAGCTCCCTCACAGCGTCCCTCTGAGGACACTCAGCCTTTTATTAAAGAGCAGCACGAGTCTGCCGCCTTGCTCACGGTGTTCTGGTTCATCCTGGTTATTAACTGGCGCACATTAGCAAGACAAACTCATGAAAACAGCTGGGATGCAGGCAGGAATCTCCAGCACTCAACCTGGGAAAACTGTTTTTTTCTGGCTCTGGCTATACTTGATGTTTTTAGGGGAGGGGCTACTGTGTCAGCGGTAGCTCCTCCCACTCCAGGTAATAACAGGGACCATCATTGCGTTAATTTATCGCAGTTCTTGGTTTATCATTAGTGAAACTATAAGCTACCAGCGAGGACACAGATGTAGCCAGAGTGTATCTGCTGTCACTGATAAAAATCAACACATGAGAAGAAATGAGCGTTTCTTTAACGTCAGAGGTCACATGATGCACCCAGGCATTTGATTGGCTCTGCTCTGTTCTCTGTGTACTTCTACGTTCTTGAAGACATTTCATCCAAGAAGCTTTTGCAGATCAGGAAGGATCTCAAAACTGGACTGCAGACAGTTGGCGTCACTAGCCCCGCCTCCGTTCAAAGATGGCCGTTCACAGTGGACATAGGCTGTAGCTGTGTCCCAAAACGTTGGCTGCATCCCCCGGAGGCCGCATTTGAAGGCCGATTACGTCACAGCCAGGCGATGAAGGCTGTCCAAATTCGTAGACTCCTTCAAATGCGTCCTTCATTTCCCCGAATTCGAAGGATGGGTCGGTGTGTCCTTCGTGGCCCACCATATCCCAGAATTCATAGCGCGGCCCAGCCAAATTTCAGCTGCCAACAATGGCGGCCGCTACTAAGTTTAAAAATTAGTCTTATTAATCTTTCTGGGTCACAAAATAAACTTTTAACATATATTAAGGCGAGAAAGTAGCTCAAATATCTGCTCGGTTTATCAAGATATCGCATATTTGCAAAAGTGTGCCGACGTTTTCAGAGACGTCTGTTACCCACCCGCTCGATAGCGAGCCGGGGGGTTCAATGGTCACTCCAGCCGGCGAGAGCAGTGGACTCCCGGCTTCACCGTTTTCAGACCCCTGCTCTTTTGCTACTCAGGTTATATATGATATAAGTCACTCGGATAACTTAAAAATGTAATTATTAGCCTTTTTTCTGTTTTATTTGTTCCGGAGTAAATCGGTTCTGCTGAGATCAAAGTTATTAGATTATTAGATTAAATACAACTTTATTAATCCATCGGGTTGGTTCCTCTGGGCTTTTCTCACAGCTGAATAAATGTTAAACAGAAAACTGATTAAACAGAAGTGTGAGACGGTCGAGAATTTACACCAGTGTCCTGTTAGACAGCAAGGAGCGGACGGCCGAGTTTATTAAACTCCACCGAGACAGCGGTGACGCAAATCTGAAGGTGAGACCGTCCCATTTCACAGCCTCGCACTTCCGGCCTCCTTGATCTTTGCAGGACTCGGCCCACGTAGACTAAGAAGGCCGGGTCCTCCGAAGGATGCAGCCAACGTTTTGGGACACAGCTTGTATCCCAATCCAGGGTCTGCAGCCTGAAAGGCCGCATTTTAATTACGTAACTGTGACAGACGAAGGCTGTCCCAATTCAAAGGCTGCTCGAAATGCTGCCCTCAAATGCGTCCTTCATTTCCCTGAATTTTAAGGATGTGGTGGTGTAGACTTCGTGGCCCAACATATCCCAGAATTTTGGGAAAAAAAACGGCGGATGAGGGGCGCCCGAAGAGTAAACGTTAAGTACTGAATATGACGTCACTTATTGATGTGCAAATGTTTGATAACGAAGAACATTAAACATTCCTGTTGGCCACATGTCGGCAAAGTCATGTGACATTAGTGACGTTTGTACTAACTTGGTTTTAAAGCCTTTACTTTAAAATACACGCCGTTCAATAGCTGAGCTTAATCAGAGAATGATCAAAGCTCATGTAGAAACCAACAAATGAACAAAAGATTTTCTCCTTCATCTCTGTCAAACACAGCTGTATGACACGTTTCCAGCTGTTAGTATCATGGTTGCTAGGCAACCTGGGCAGCGACAGAGGCTAGACCGCCCATTTCACAAGCCTCGCACTTCCGGCCTTAGCGGTCTTTGAGTACGTGGCGCTTGTGGACGTTAAGGCTGCAGACCCTGAATTGGGATACAGCCTTTGATGCTTCTTTCACTCCTCTGTCTTCTCTGTCCAACATGTGGACATTGGCATCCTCAAAGAGTGACCTTTGACCTTTAGATGCAGATGGTTTAGGGCATAGGTGTCAAACTCTGGCCCGCGGGCCAAATTTGGCCCGCAGCCTAATTACATTTGGCCCGCGAAGCCACACCAAATTACTATCAGAGCTGGCCTACTGCTATTATACAGCTAATATATATATTGTTTAGTATTAAGCTTTGCTTGTTCCATATTCAGTTTTCCAGCAAAACTTATTTGAGTCCATAAGAAAAGATTCATTCTTATATCTGGAGGAAGATTTTGTTTCAATAAATATTAAGGTTAGCCCGCGACTTTGTTCCAGTTTTGAATTTTGGCCCACTGTGTGTTTGAGTTTGACACCCCTGGTTTAGGGGTTGACAGTATTGTTCAGTTTGTTTCTGATCCTCCTTCGTTGGTGTTTGATCTTGTTTTCTGTGCGTCTTTGCTGATTTGATGAAAGCCCCGTTGGGATAACCACATGTTTCTTTACATGTGTTCCTTCTGTTTCCCTTCTGGTTCCAAGTTTGACAATTTTATCTATTTGTATTCAGTTAGGACATCATTGTGATGATTGGCTGTTACACTAATGTCACTTCACACCACACGTTTGCCTGTTTGAAACAGGAAAATAATGCAAACAAAAAGAGATAAAAGCTGTTTCTTAGTACTTGTTGCTGCTTCATGTTCTGTGTGATAGTTTCCATCGAATTCACCAGAATCTGCAAAGCTTGTGACTTCCAGTGATGGACGACAGACTAACTAAAACAAAAGCCTTCCCTTTACGTGCAGTAAGACTTTAGACCAGTGGACGTCCTGCAGGGACACTCAGTACTGACCGCCACCACACACAAAGATACACAGGGTAAAGATAGACAAAAGTGGAAAAGCATCAGCAAAGTTTGAACAGTGTGTTTAATACATGAGTGAAACATCAGGTCTGTGGATGGTTTTGGTTTTCAGAAGATCGATTACAAAAACAGGACGTGGATCCTTAAAGTCCACGCCTTTATTCTCTGATTGGACGAGAGTAGAGTTTCATGACTCATAGTTCAAAGTAATCCTTATTTGTACAGAGCCTGAGTGGAGCGCCGCTCTTTGTGACATCATACAAAGCTGACAGTGAAAAAAGTGACACCTGACTTTTAGAGCAGTGTGAAGCCCGACGTCATGACCTGTAACAGCATGTATACTAGGGCTGCCACGATTAGTCGACTAGTCACGATTA
>NW_005187667.1:742703-747762 GCF_000239375.1 Pundamilia nyererei | reverse complement strand
TTTTTTTTAGTATTTTATTTGTTCCTGAGTAAATCGGTTTGGCTGAGATTAAAGTTATAGTTTTTACACAGCTAAAACTGTCAAGCAGACAGCTGATTATCAGAAGTGTGAGATGCTCAGAATTTACCCCGGTGTCCTGTTATATTTTAGATAGCAAGGAGTTTATTAAACTTCACCGAAACCATCTGCAAATGTCATTAACATTTATTAATAAACTATCATCTTGTCTTTATTTTTAGTTAGCACAGACCTTAAACACTTAAAGCTGTAAGCTAATGATAGTTATATAAGAGCAGATGCTGCTGGTGCAATAAGCTGTATGGATGATGATCTGACTAGTCGACTATCAAAATAATCATTTGTGGCAGCCCTAATGTATATGATGTGTTATTAGCTTCTATTTTGGATTGGCTTTCATCATATAAACCCCCTGAGAATAAAACAGGCTGCATGTAAAATCCTGAAAGGGCTCATTTTACATAAAGATTGTTACCTTCAGTTCTTTCTTATGCTCGTAGTTCTGGACATAATTCTGAGAGCAGGACTTTTACTCAAAGCTTTCTTTGAGTTTCTGTTGGTACTTGAAGGATAAATAAACTCAGAGTATCCACAAATCTAACTGTGACAAAAACAGGCACCGAGGCAGTCAATGCACAAAGCCTGACGTTATTGGTCGAATATTCAGCCACGCGCATGAGAAGGAGTACAGCTGACAGCGCCTCCTCTGTTTCTGACTAGCTTCATTTCCAGCTGACAAAGATGCCTGTGAAGGTCATCGTAGTCTCAGGAGCTTGGAAAGAAAAGCGTCTGGATGTTTCCTCCGACAAGATTGTCCTAAACACAAACTTAACAACGTAGTGCATGCAGCAGAGAGCACCAAGGAATGCTCCGACCTTTACATTGGAGAGACTTCATAAACAAATGGCACAACATGGAAGAGCCACCTCCACGAGACAAGACTCAAGGCCCATTCAATTCAATTTTATTTACACAGCGCCAAATCACAACAACAGTCGCCTCAAGGAGCTTTATATTGCACAGTAGATCGTACAGTAATGCATAGAGATAAAAACCCAACAATCATATGACCCCCTATGAACAAGCACTTTGGCCGACAGTGGGAAGGAAAAACTCCCTTTTAACAGGAAGAAACCTCCAGCAGAACCAGGCTCAGGGAGGGGCGGGGCCATCTGCAGTGATTGGTTGTCCATCTGCATCTAAAGGTCAAAGGTCACTCTTTGAGGACACCAATGTTAACATTGTGGACAGAGAAGACAGATGGTTTGAAAGAGGAGTGAAAGAAGCATCTATGTCCACTCTGAGCGACCATCTTTGAACAGAGGCGGGGTTTACGACACCAACTCTCTGCCATCTATAATCCAGTTTTGAGATCCTTCCCAGACGCCTTAACGCCCACTCACATCCTGGGCCATCTGACCTCAGGAATTCGCATGATAAGGTGGGGCCAGGTTTCACAATGAACACACCCGAAACTCTGGCTGATTGGGACCCACACCCAGTTTCACACCTTGGCTCAGGTGATTAGAGGATCATCAGGGGTCCTTTTGTCCCTCTGTGGGGGGAAACTCCCACTAGGTTTATATCTGGGACTCTCCACCATTTGACCTTAGAACTGAAGAAGCTTCTCGGATGAGAGGTGAAACGTCTTCTTAAGGTCAAGATGATTTCTTTCCAAGCTCCTTAGACATTAGAATAATAGAGACTTACTCTAATATTTAAACTCGTGTACTCATGTAACACAGTGTGAGCTCACACCAAGTCACTTCATTGACGCCAAACAAAGTAATTTGGTGAGCTCACAAAGCAAGACATTAATTTCATCGTGAGTCCTTCACCAGAGTCGGAGAACATCTGAGTTTAAGGCGCGTTACAGTCACCTCGAAGAAAAAAAAAGTTAGTACGTGAAAAATGTTGCGGTTTGAAGAGAAGTATCCCAGCAGAAACGATTAGTCCGTCACATGATCAGATTTAAAAAACAGGAACGATTATCGATAATTAGGTGCATGGAGAGGTTTTTTTCCTGTTGGAAATGATGATCGCAGGTGAGGACGATGACAGTTACTAAATGGCCACGCTGTTCTCGATGCGCTCGGGGCTCAGGTACGGATACGGCAGCTCCAGCTGGCTGTTACGCTCTGCGATGGCGTCAGAGATGTCCCGGAGCTGTGCCTGCACCTCCTCCAACAGCCTGCGGTGAGCGTCCTCCCTGAAAATAGCCTCCTTGTAGTGACAGAGAGGAACCTGCAGGGTAGACACACAGATTTAATCTTCAAAAATGTGACAAATAACGAGACGCATTACAATGATTTGAAATTAAAATGATCAGAAAGAGAACCTCAGAGGAGGTGCAGAGGGTCGGAGTGACAGGAGGATGGTGGGATAGGAGGAGATGGAGGCAGTGATTGGCTGTGGTGTCCGAGGAGGAGGAGGAAGACAAAAGAAAAAGCTTATCAAGAAGAAAAAATGTAAATGATGAAAAAGAAGAAGATGACAAAGATTTTGAAGAGGAGGAGTTGAGGAAGAAGTGAGTGTAAATGTTTTATGAGGAGTGGGCGGAGCCTCACAAAGTCGATGGCTGGCTGCGACAGCCCATTCAGCGCCATCAGGACGCGGCACGTCGTGTTCACATCTGGCAGGAAGGACATGATGTCATCTTCTGTGACGGCGCCTTTGACCTGCGGAGGAGGGCGCAACATGGCGACCGGACAGTTTGGCACCCAGAAGGCAAAGTCCAGCTGGAGGACAGCAAGAGAGAGGAGACAAACGTGAGGCGGCGGGACATCCTCAGCAGGAAGCCGCGAGCTTTTCCCATCTCTCGCAGTGGCCGACTCACCTGGGAGAAGTTGACGGCAGCGTGCAGAGCAGAGCAGGAGTAGATGAGCGCAGTGACAAACTTGGCCACTTCTGCTCTGGTGTGAAAGCGCTGAGGGAAACCTGTGCAGAGGCATCATAGTCACAATGTTCAGGTGAATGCATGCGTGCACATGTGTGTGCTGTGGGCGAGGGCGGAGTCAAAAAGAGCTGCTCAGTGTTCCAAGCACATAAATAACAAATGTTAATGAACATCAAAACACACGAACATGGAAAACTATCCTGTGGTCAGCTTTATATAATAACATACATATTTATCTCTAATTATTTAACCACTAAAATCCAAAAGTTTTGCTTTTAATATTATATCATTACATCAAACTATCAATATTTAATACCATACAGTGTCAAACACACATCTGCTCAGTATCATTTTATATTGGTGCAACTTTTCAGATCCTCCTCCGCACAGATCCAAAGGTCGACACAGTTTGATGTCGGGTCCCTCTGCTCGTCTCTGCTGTGAGCTCACCTGTTACTCTTACATCCACCGACTGAAGCTCTGCCAGTGCGTGCAGCTCTCCATCAGGAGCTCCACCCCCCACCTACACCTCTATACCTACAGCCATCTCCACTTTACGCTTGCAGTTCCACTGCAGCATGAAAGGAGACACAGCTCTCTCTAAGAACAACTAGCAGTCATTATCATTATTATATTATCGTGAACTAACTTAACGTATAAACACAGTTTGCTGACAGAATCGTTTGAAACGGTGCAAAGTGATTTGGAGAAACTGCTAAAACGCACCATTACTGAAGCCGTGAGCGTTGATGTCTGTGAGCCAACCATGGAGCTCGGGGTCACGCTGCACCGCGTCGTCTCCATGGTAATACAGTTCCACCCAGCTGGTTACAAACCTGCAACACACACAGATCACAGAGGATCTCCTGTTGCCATCGGATAAAACATTTGCACGAGTGTTCGGGTTTCTCAGGTGTGCTCGTTTACCTGTGCACTGTGTCCCAGATCCTCAGAGCGTCCTGAGCGTAGAAGCTCTGCGGCAGTTTGTCCAAACCGCGGTCGCTCAAGTCTTCGGGGACGCACAGGGTTCGATAGGAAATCCTGGCCGATCCCCTGGAGAGGAGAAGGGGTAATGTCGCCAGACCAGAACCGACAGCCTGGAAGGACGAGACCAGGGAACACAACAGATCTTACTTTGCTTGTTTGTTCTCCTCTTTGTGGTTCCTGTTACTTCCTGCATTTTACCTGATCAAACAGTCCTTTGGAGGCCAGCAGCGACGCTCTGGCCCCGAAGTTTATCTTTAAAGATGTCTTGACGTGCGGCAGTAGCAGCTGTCCATAAAAGAAATGAGAGAAAAGACAGCTCAAGCCATTTAAAAGCAGAAATGATTGGATACAACAATTCTGTTCTCTGGTCTCCTGTGGGTGAAGTCGAGCGAGCTGCAGGTGAGCGGGGTTTACCTGGTGCAGTGGGTGTGCATCTGGGAGCTGCCGCAGCGTGGCCACGCAGCACAGCTCTGCCATCATGTGAGTCCGCAGGTAATGTGAGATCAGCTGGTGGCACTGGAAGTCTGCACTGTGAACCCACATCTTAGCCAACAGCCAATCGTAGCCAGAGTCAGAGGGCAGGAAGACCGGGTTCTGAGGGCCAGGTTTCTGCTGCAGCTGAAGGACGGGACCACATTCCCAGGGTGAATGGGCTGAACTTAGACAACAGGATTCCAACTGAAGACAATCGTCACAGTCAGGTTTCTACATAACAAGCAAACCTGGATGGCGATGGGGAGCAGCTGCCCCTGCTGGTTCAGGTGGAGAAGGCACAGCGGGGCGGACAGATACGTCTGCTTTTCATTGATCACGTTGGCTGGAACACCGTCTAGAACCTCGTAGTCCAACAGGTAAATGTTGCCTTTCTGTCACAGCGAACAAACACACTGATTAAAAAGGGCAGCTGCAAATAACGCACAGCTGAAAGTCACAACAGCACACACCTGTAGCTCTTTTTCGAGGGAGGAGCCTTCAGGCAGGAAGGGGCGGAGCATGTCAGAGGTGACAGACAGGTTTGGAGGGAGGTGGCGGGTCTCACGCAGCATGAGAGGGTTGCTGCCGTTCAGACACTGGTAGCCAAAATACCAATCCTCCATCCAATGAGCCTTAACGAACCCTGAGAGACAGAATCAACCGTCTCATTATTCTTTGTCACGG
>NW_005187667.1:717954-723486 GCF_000239375.1 Pundamilia nyererei | reverse complement strand
AGTTTGAAGCTGAAGGATCTTTAGGTAAATATCTCATAAGGCTCATACAAGCTAGGTCCTTTAACTTTTGGTAGCCGTTGAAAGGATACAGTTGTGGTATACCAGTGTTCAGAAACACCATTATTACTTTAGTGTTACTTTAACACAAAATCTGGGTTGACCCGGGACAGCTGCTATGAGTCACACTATGCAGGCCTTTTCACATCGGACGCATGTGCTGTGCTCGCCGCTAACTAAGAGCAAAGGATCCAGAATCTGTTGCGCTGGCTGCTGAGCTCTGCTTGTATATCGTTTAGTAGCGGCTGCTCTACGTGTACTAGATCCACCTGATCCTTGTCGTTTCAAAACATGTATCTCTCTGATTTTATCTCCTCTCACGGTTAAGCGATAAGAGACGTGAAAGGGCATTTATTCTTCCATGACCTACAGCTCAAAAGAGCGCCCCTTTGACAGCCAAACCCATCTATTCTCTGATTGGATATTTAAATTTGTGATTGACATGACATTGACCAATCAGCTGAAAGGAAGACAAATTGGGTCAAAATTTGTACTTGTAAGTTGAAACTTGAGTGCAGAAGTTCCTCAGTGTGGCCTGCTCCAGCGACTGACTTCAGACTGATGTTAAATGTCCTGCAGGCTCCAAATGCTCAGCGTGTTACCGGCACGGCTCTTCCACGATGACTTTTGTGGCTCATAAATGTTGGTTGTACTTGTATATTTCTTCTTAATGC
Source organism: Pundamilia nyererei (assembly GCF_000239375.1). Classification (NCBI taxonomy): domain Eukaryota; kingdom Metazoa; phylum Chordata; class Actinopteri; order Cichliformes; family Cichlidae; genus Pundamilia; species Pundamilia nyererei. The sequence goes on along the minus strand of NW_005187667.1, from coordinate 722,755 downwards.
ATTTGTTGTGCTGTGTGTGAGATTGTGTCTCTCAAGGGTCATATTATACTGGGTAGATTCATGAAATGAATTGAATTACCTAAGCTACATGCATGACTCCATCATATTCCTCCTTCATCGTGCAAAATGAAAAATATGGTTTTATAAATAGCTTTGTGTGCACAAACTGGTTCCAGCTCTGCAGTGTAAACGGTGCTTTTCATTGGTGGTAATGTGATGTAAATGTATTCAGCTGCTGGAGGGTTTTCATGGAGAATTAAACCTGAGGACTCCAAAATTAGAGGAACCCCTCTGAACGCTGCGCTGCTGCGTCTTCATTTACATTTCGATCTGCGACCTCTGAATCATCGTAGCAGTGACTGAGCTTTTTCTCTTGTTGCCACACAAACGTTCGCTCTACTGTCAGCACGGTAACACATTAACCGCCTTTACACTCGCAGCCTCTGCGTGTGTTTACATGCAGTTTAGCCGGGCTGCACGCATGCATCAGGATCACCGAGGTCAGACGGCCAGAGTCTGACGTCAAAGCATGTTCAGATGAGACACGACAGGTGAATCGGGAGAAGATTGACAAAGATGTCAGCCTGACACGCTCTCAGCTGGTTATGAGCTAAAGAAACAGTTAAATGTGTAAAATGTGCCTTTGCATCACTGCTGGAACATTTTCAGCAGCTCAGCTGGTAACGTTTGCAGAAAGTGCAGTTTAACCCTGTAACACCTACCGTAGAACCAAGTCCGCTAGAGCTTATCTTTATATTTTTACATGCTGTGGTGCCATTTGTGGGAGCATTTCAAGTTGCTATACATCAATATAACTGTTATAGCCCAAATTATAATAATATGTATGCATTAAGTGCATAGTAACTACATAAATTGATTAAAAAAAAGTGCAATAAACTACAAAAAAATTGAAAATCGTTTTTGTTTTGTTTTTTCCATATATTGCTAGTTAGAGATTTTTCAGCGGTTTATCCCTCAAAACTGTAAATACAAAAAAGTTGCACAAAATAGTTTCCAACCACGAGAAATTTATTTTGAGTGTCTTCATAGTTTTATTGTTGAGATACACCAATTATATACTGCAGGAAAAACTAAAATAAGTATTATAATGCAAATTTGCAAAAAAACAAACAAACAGCATGTGCATCAAAATAAACTATTTCCAGCAGTGTGATTCAAGTTCTAAGCATCCCAGAAACGACACAGAAAGTTATAAAGTCAAACATGACTTTTAAGGACACCAGTATAGGCTTATAAGGGCCTTGAAGGTAAAAAACTACATTTTCCGCTGACTGGCTTTAAAGGGTTAAAACCTGTCTGTCCTTTCAGTGATGAGTCAAAGTCTGCTTTAAATCAGGACACACTCTGAGAAGAGTCCAGTTCAGAGTTTTTAGTAATGAAACGAGTATAAGACACTCCTGGGGACTGGTTTCCTGGTCCAATGAGAGCTGTGGGAGTACCATGGGGGAACAACAAGTCATTTACTGTGAAAATAAATAAATAACAGATTCTTATTTTTTTTAAAAACCCTAATGAAATAAGACATCTTAAACAGACAGGCTTGGCTGGACAGACGAACTCAGAGGACAAAGTAAAGCTGTTAATGGAGAATCCGGCCAAACGAGCAGGAAGATACACGAAGCTTAATCCTTCATCTTAGACCAGTGCGATGATCGGAGCAGTTAAAGGTTCACAGATTTTTAACTTGGCTGTCCGCGGCGGCGGAGTCCAAACTTCATATGAACATCGGCACGTGGACTGATTCCCTTTATACAACAGACGCCCTGCTGTCAATGCCAAAGTGCTTTTGAACATTCACTCTGATGGCTGCGTCGGAGAGCAAACTGGGGTTCGGCGTTGGGCGTTCAGGGATCAAACCCCCAACCTTCCAGCTATTAGATGAGCTGCTCTGCCTCCTGACCCACAGACCTGAAGAATCGAGCCTTGTTTCCCCGTTAGCCTGGTCACCACGGCAGGCATGTCCCACTGACAGCTGACAGGCCAGACATTCAGGTCGAGGTTATCGAGAGCCCTCAAAGGGCGTTGGATGGGATAAATGCTCGCACACCTGGAGGGTCAGTGCTCATTTGCACGTATGAGCTCTAGAACTGCCACAGTGTAGGATGGGCCATCAGAGGAACCGTAGCTTTAATGAGCCAGTGTCCGTTTCACTGCGTGCGCGTGGACCTGTGCGGCTGAACCTCTGAGACAAACATGTGGTACTGACAGGAACTGCCCCGAGGCCTCGTCCCAGGCGGACACGCCCAGAACACCCCAACCGGCTCCTTTCATTGTGAGCACCTTCAGGTTTGACCTGAGCAGTACACAAACATCACAGTGACATCAGGTCGAGTGGACGGCACAGCTGAGCAGCATTGGCTGATGATCCTCCCATGCCAGCCAATCAATAACAGCGGGGCGTGGCTTTCTTTAGTGGGAGGGTCGTAACCTCCAATAAGACATAAGTGTTATGCCTTCAGACTGACGTGAAGGTGTGGATTTGTGTGCAGTAGACAGTGAGTGCAGACTTTCCTACACTGAGTGAATCAATAATGGGAAGTGAAAGTTTCAAAGGTGGTCATTTAGGAACGTGAGGTTTCCGCGCTGCTGTGTGTGTGTTTGTTAACGTTGGTACGCCTGAAGCCCTCCTGAATAAAAATCCTTCCTCGTTCTTTTTCCTTTGTGATGTTTTCCTAAAACTGATGGATTCACAGATAAGAGTAAAAACTGCCGTCAGCTGCAGCCGTGTTGCATAATAGCAGGTCCCGTAAACCGACACGTGCTTCCATCCATTTATGTCCATTTATTATGGATGATAAGTTTTCAGCTCCTCTCCATCAGGCTGGCAGAGAGCGGGTACTCCCTGTAAACCTCCTCCTGCTATCCCTCTATGTCTCTCTACCCTCGCTCTCTCTCTCTGCTGGCTCTGTGCTGTGAAGTGAAGTGGGAGAGGAAGACGAGAGAGCAGCGTTACTGACAGGAGGAGGAAAAAGGAGAGGGAGGCGGCGGGAGTGTCTGACAGAGAGGAGAGTATTTATAGGAGGAGAGATGAGGAGTTAGAGCGACAGCGGAGGGAGAGGGAGGCAGAGGTACAAAGAGGGAGAGAGAGAGAGGGGAAAACCCAGACACAATAAGAAGAAAAGAGAGACAAAGAGGAGGAGGGCGAGCGAGGCACCATGCTGAGGAGGAAGAGGAGCGTGTCGTTCGGAGGCTTCGGATGGTAAGAGTGCTCGCCCTGAATGGCTGAATGGTCTCAGCAGCTCTGTCCGGCACACTTTCTCCGGGTTTTTGAGTTCATCTCCAGCTCGAGCTGCAAGGAATGACATCACGCTGACATCATCAGCTGTGAAGTCAAATTGTTACATTCACGTGGAGGGATTGTGAATGTTGTTTAGATCAGGCGAGGGAAGCTGAACGTTAACGAAGTTAAAATGGGACCTTTTTTGAATTGACGTTGGTGGGAAAGTTGTCGGGGCTCTGCGAGTTCGTTCTTTGTGAGCGTGAGACGCTTTTCTGTGTCGTCTGTGTTTCCAGTCGACCGACGGCGAGTTAATCAGCAACTTTCTGCGTTCGGACGAATCCAAAGGACAGTTTAGCTCTGCAGGCGTTTTCTGTCTTCTCGTCAGCTTCATTTGTTCTGCGGCACCAAAGAGGACAGCGTGCTCACACCCAGCACAGCAAACACATAATACATGTCTGTTATCAGCTATGCACCTTCATCCACACAGTGCATGAAGATGCAACATTTTCCTTCTTTAATGAGAAAATCTGATATTCGATGTCCCAGCTGCTTCTTTCTGCTTCTTCTTGTTGGTGGTTTTGTAGTTAAACTCTCAGCTGACGCGTTCCACGTCTTTGACCTCTGCGTGCGATCATCACCTGAAACAAAAAGTGGTCACTCTGAAGGAATCAGGCTTTATAGGATCCAGTTCAAAAAATGGGTCATTTCTTTCACTGAGCCCCAAATATTCACGTCATCATCAGAGGTCCTGAAGTGAGTGCATGCATGCCTCGTCTGCCCCTCTGCATGCTTCCTGGAATCGGCCAATCAGAGCAGCTTGTTTCAGAGCGGCTAAACTGATGGGCTACAAAATTCAAAGCTCCTCTGCCAGAGTCCAGAAATAACAATAAAGTCTTTTAAAAGCTGCTTATTTATTTTCTATTTCACAGTTTATACACAAATATATTCACAGCACCTCGTTACTTATTTTAGATTTAAAGAAACAGTGACTGGAAATGTAAAAGTTTCACACGGAGCATTAACCCTTTAGAGCCGGGCGGAGCACAATAATTTGTTTTGCATATGAAACCGGAGGAGTTGTACTTACATCTTATGCCATCAGCTTGTCCTCGGTCACAGTTTCCTTCCACATAAAGCTTTGCAAAACTGCATAAAAAGCACTTGCAGCAACAAAAACATAATATTCCAGAAACACGCTTTGCCGATCGATCAGCTGTTTGTAACACTTCCTACGTTGGAATAGACGTCAGCGCGAAGTTTTGCATGTCCGCCATGACCTGCCCGAAACCGGAAGTGACGTCATTTTTCGCAGAAATGTAGTTTTTTACCATCAGGGCCTCATGAGCCTATACTGGTGTTTTGTCATGTTTGACTTTATGACTTTCTGTGTCGTTTCTGGGATGCTTAGGACTCATATTGCACTGCTGGAAATAGTTTATTTTGATGCATATGCTGCTTTTTTGCAAATTTGCATTATGATATTTATTTTCGTTTTTCCTGCAGTGTATAAAAATTGGTGTATTTCAAAAATAAAACTATGAAGACACTCAAAATAAATTT
>NW_005187667.1:714547-716775 GCF_000239375.1 Pundamilia nyererei | reverse complement strand
ACCATTTGACCTTAGAACTGAAGAAGCTTCTCGGATGAGAGGTGAAACGTCTTCAAGCAACTTAAAGAAGTCCAGACGCTTTTCTTTGCAAGCTCCTTAAACATTAATTAACATTCACATAAGAACTCATGTTTCATTGGTCACTGTTGGTCCTCCATACGGCTGCCTGTGTTTGACACTAAAATGTGAAATATTTACAGGAGAGAATCATTTGTGTCTGTGGGGTTAATGAACGCTGCAGGTCGGAGGAGGAGGAGGAGTGAAGGTCAGAGGGGAAACCAGCAGCAGCTCTGCGTCCTCTCGTCCTCGCCTCAGTGAACCTCAGCCTGAGTCTGTGACCAGAATTCACAGCGAGTGTTTCATCCTTCCTTCTCCTCAGACCTCGGTCTCTCTCCTCCTTCTTTTCTGTTACTGTTTTCTTTTGTGTCTCCTTGTTTCCTTCCACATCCCCTTCTTTACTTTTATACATCCTTGTTTTGTTTTTCTACTTTCCTTCTCTTCGTCCTTCTTTCCTTGTTTCCTTGCTCTGATTCTGTTTTCATTCATGTGCCTTTATTTCCTTTCACACCTCCTTCTGTCCTTAAAAACTTTTTGTCCTTATTTCCTTTTATGTTTCCTTCTTTTACTCCCTGCATACTTCTTACTTTTCATACTTCCTTGTCCACTTCTGTGTTTCCTGTCCTTCTTCCTTCCTTCCCTGGAGTCTTCTTGCTTCATTGCCTTGTGTCCTTCTATCCCTTCCTTCCAGGTCAAATTAGTTGCTTCCTTCTATGTTTCCTTCCTGTCCTTTCCTTGTGTTTGTCCTTGTTTTCTTTAGACCTTGTTCTAGTTTCATTCATGTGTCCTTCTTTCCTTGCCTCTATGTTTTCTTTACTTCATTAAATATCTTTTTGGGATTATTCATACTTCCTTATGCCCTTAAATACATTCCTGTGTGCTCATTTCCTTCATATTGCTTCCATATTCCCTTCCCTTGCACACTTTCCTGATTCTGTTGTTATTTCCTCCTATGCTCCCTTGGGTCCTTTCAGACATGTGTCCTTTTCCCCCTTCTTTTCCACCTTCTTTCATTGCTTCCTTGTTTCCTTCGGCGATACCTTTCCTTGTTTTTTTAATAGTTGAATTCCTTCAACACTTTCTCCTCATTTTGTTCTATACCTCCTTCCTTTTGTCCTTTCCTTGCATTTGTCCTTATATCCTTCCAAACCTTCTTTTCCCTGCAGTGTCCTTCTATACCTCCTTCATGTATGTCACATTCCTTTCATTCATGCATCATTTTTTGCTTCCTTCTTTCCTTGTTTACTTCTTTGTTTACCTCCTCCTTTCCATCTGTCCTTGTGGTTTCCTTCCATGCACTCTTGATTCCTCCATCTCTGTTTCTTCATCCTTTTATAGCTCATGATTTCCTTACATAAAAAGAAAAGCTCCTTTCCTTCCTCTCTGTCTCATCATAATAAAATAACAGATGGTACGCCCTCACAGATTACCTCATGCCTCCTCGTCGTTCCTCTGTCCTCCAGCATTTAGACCAAGACGACTAATAGAGTTGCACTATTAAATAATGCAGGACCGGCCTCGGGCGGCTGCAGGAGCGTTTATATCAAACCCCGGGATGCTCCGCCCATCCTGCTCCACCCTCGTTCTCTCTTTGATGGCTCGACTGTCGCTGTCATCACAAACAGTCACAGGACTCAAACCTGTGGCTGCAGCAGCTGCTGGAGCTTCACCCCGAGACGCCAACATGTTTTATCCTTTATGTGAGGATGCCATGTTGGTTTAACGTGTTAGTTCAGACTTCTAGGTCGCTCTGTTAGCGCTGTTTCCATACTCAGTGTCTGAGAGCGGATAGGTCAAAGGTCACGGCCCAGATGAGCAGTGTGATGGTCAGACTGCAGCGACATCAAAGACATTTTATTGTTCGAGGAGTTTGTAATTATTTTATTTTCAAACAAAGAACTCTAAACGTGACGATTTTAAAGTGCAAAACTCAATAAAAGTGAGAAATCTGCTGAATCATGTTTGTTCACTGAAGCAGGAAATCTGCTCATGTTAGTGGGAGTGGAGGGGGGCTGAGTCGCTGCTGCAGCCTCTGCTGGTCGCTGGAGGAAGTGCAGGTTTGAGCGATGTCAGCTTTGTTTCCAGGTTGGGTCGGAGGGACGAGCTTGGTTCAGTGCAGTGGTGACAAACAAACACACACACACACACACACACACACACACACACACACA
>NW_005187667.1:710972-713321 GCF_000239375.1 Pundamilia nyererei | reverse complement strand
TAACTTTAATGCACATAAAAAAACAGCTGCTTGTTTAACCCTCCTGTTATGTTGCGGGTCAGATTGACCCAGAACAGAAGAGATGTCACATGTCATCTGCATCACTACAGAAAGCGAAAAAAATCTAAATTGACCAGGAACGTAATCAGTGCTCCTTCAAGCCAACATAACAGGAGGGTTAAGTGAAAATACATTGATGGGTTTTTGCACTAATAAAGTTGTGGAGTTGTGTTTTGTCTCGTGTCAATTATATCGTCAGTTATATCGTTATCGCAAATTTTCAAACGTATATTGTGATAAATATTTTTGGTCATGTCGCCTGCTCTAGTGTCAGAGTCTATCAGTGACGAGCGCTGTGGTGTGTATGACAGATAGACCTGCGTTACAGCATACATGAGACATGAGTCATGTCTGTGCAGCGTCTGGATGCTTTATCATCAGCACTTCCAAGGACACCGTGTGAGTGAGGTGTGATGCAGGTACTGATGAACAGCGGTTATTTCACACCCTGGGTGGTTTGGATTCCACCCTCCAGTCAGACCTGTGTGTGGTGCTCAGGAGACCGAGCCCGGTAAAAGGGGGCGTGCTCAGCCCAAACAAGTCCCTGGGTCACCCCGCAGTGGGGCAAAGAGAGAGGCTGAGGAGCTCAGCCATTCAGGTCGAACTTATGGAAACGCAGTCGGTGACAGAGAGACAAACGTCCCGTTCTGTCCCTATACGTCACGTCAAAACCTCTGTGCCTCAGGCTACGTCCACACCAGCCCAAATAGATTTGAAAACGCTGTTTTCATCTGAAAACGCTCCGCGTCCACAGTAGCGTTTTCAAAGAGTTGTGCGTCCACATTGAAACGGTCCAAAACACTTACGTTGCAGTCCTGCACATGCGCAAAAGCCAGTGAGGATTAAAGAATTAGAAGGAAAGCAATCTGCAGCACGTACAGACTGATATTAATCTGTAACAGGGCTGTCAAAGCTGAGACCAATCAAAACCACTGCTGTGTAACACCCTCCGCTGTCTTAGTTTAATTGGTCACATGACTGCATCACACGACTAAAATGCGTCATCGTTTTAGAAAGTCTGCGTGTTCGAGTGTCCACACTGCGACGGGACAGCTCCGTTTTGAAATGTATTTGTTTTTCGAGAGCGTTTCCAAAACGCGGCGTTTTTCCTTGAGGAAAACGCCGCCTCAGTGTGGACGGGAGGCCAAAACGGTGTTTTTAAACAAAAACGGCTTAGTGTGGACGTAGCCTCAGGAACCCACTTTCTACCACTGGATGACTTTCTGTGAAGTCATCCAGTGGTTCATGCGTCTGCTGGTTTGTGCTGTTTTATTGCGCTTCAGCCGTCATTACAGAAACACGCCTGATTCGGTGGCGCTGCAGCACTTTAATAAACAGGTTTTATTGCTGTGAACCTCACACCTCACTCAGGTTACTGAGGTTAATAGAGAATGCAGATAGAAATCTCGTCCTCCACCTCGGCAACGTCCTAACGTTCCTGCTGTTATCAGAGCGCGCTCAGTGCACCACATGTTGACGGTGTCTCTCTCTCTCTCTCTCTCTCTCTCTGTAGGATTGATAAGTCTACAGTCAGCACTCTGAGAGCTCGGTGAGTGAACCCTGAATCACACGAAGACCGCACTCAAGTTGTTTCACTGCCAGAAATAAAATAAGAGCAGCAGCAGCTTCACCTCCCTCAGCCTGAGCTTCACTCTACCAAACATCGTTCTGATGTGCTTGATTTAGCATGTTGTGTTTCAGGCTCTGGAGAACAGCTTGTTATCTGCAGCTTCTTCCTTTTAAAGGGCCAATCTGCTCGTAGAGGATGGTTCCTTATTGTGCCGGTCCATTAAACCAAGCTCTGGAACCGGCTCTGGTCCGGTCACGTTACCCAGCTGCTCAGCAAAAAGCAGTGAAACCCCTCGGTGGTGCCCAGAGTCAGCGTCAGGCCATAAACCGAAGCTGTCAATGAAACCAGTTGTGCTCACTTCAGCCAGATGTGCTCCTTTATATTTAGTCCATTGTGTTTGCTCGTCCACCCCGTCCAAATGAAGCCCTGCTTCCTGCTTCCTCCATCCATGGATCCAGACCTGCACCTGTAGGCCCAGGAGGGATGGTGGGTGCAGGTCTGAATCCATGGATGGACGGATTATGGTTTAAAGGATCTGGTGACTTTGTTGAAGCTTCTGATGATCCTGATGGTTCTGATGGTCCTGATGGTTCTGATGATCCTGATGGTTCTGATGCTTCTGATGGTTCTGATGGTCCTGATGGTTCTGATGGTCCTGATGGTTCTGATGATCCCGATGATCCTGATGGTTCTGATGGTCCTGATGGTTCTGATGATCC
>NW_005187667.1:710341-710591 GCF_000239375.1 Pundamilia nyererei | reverse complement strand
GTCCTAATGGTTCTGATGATCCTGATGGTTCTGATGGTTCTGATGGTCCTGATAGTCTGATTGTTCTGATGGTCCTGATGGTCCTGATGGTTCTGATGGTCCTGATTGTTCTGATGAACCTGAAGGTTCTGATGGTTCTGATCATCCTGATGGTCCTGATGGTTCTGATGATCCCGATGGTCCTGATGGTCCTGATTGTTCTGATGATCCTGATGGTTCTGATGGTCCCGATGGTCCTGATGGTCCCGAT
>NW_005187667.1:701763-709423 GCF_000239375.1 Pundamilia nyererei | reverse complement strand
CTGATTGTTCTGATGATCCTGATGATTCTGATTGTTCTGATGGTCCTGATAGTTCTGATGGTTCTGATGGTTCTGATGATCCTGATGGTTCTGATGGTTCTGATGGTCCTGATGGTCCTAATCGTTCTGATGGTTCTGATGATCCTGATGGTTTTGATGGTTCTGATGGTCCTGATGGTTTAATTAGACTGACAAACTGCGGCGCACAGATCTGCGGCGTTTGACGCAGATCCACACGAGCTGTTGTTACAGACACGAGAAGACTCCAGGTGAGATTCAGGCGACTGCTGTTGCCCAATGAGAGGATCGAGCACACAACCTGGAGGCGAGCGAGACGCTAACAGATGCTGATTATGGATTTAATGAGCTCAAAACATTTCTAACTGCTGTTTGTATGCAGACAAATATTTCCAGTATGAAAAGGAAGCGCCGCTCAGCTCATGCAGGATTTACAGGAGGAAATCGATATGAGCTGGTTTCAAAGGTGAAGCAGATTACTGTGAACAAAAGAAGCAATTATACTGTTATTAATGAGCCAAATATTGAGAACTGCGGAAATGCTGATAAGGACGCTGCGTTTATGCTCCTCTGCTTATTTCTTTCATCAGTTTGATCTGTTTTTGAACATTTAGCAGGAACAAGGATGAAAAAGTGAAATCCTTGTGCTGACGTGCTGGAGCCTCCACATCTGTGTAGCCTGCATGTCCACTTAAATTTGCTTTTTTTAAAAACCTGTGACATCCGTCAACTAGAAGTTTGAAGACTAAAGTCAGGCTGACTCCTGCTTTACTCCAAAGCTTGTCGAACAAAACTTTGACCTGGAAGCTTTAAAGAGACGTTTGTTTGGGTGCGTTCGCATGTCACACCGCAGAGTCCGGAACAGGAGTTACTGCCATACGGTCACAGAACGGCCACGAGGAGAGTTACTGCAGAACGTCACGATGTCACGGTGAAGCTGACCTTAAATGTCATCATGATGTCATTGCTTCCTGTGAGACCTTTCTGTGACGTTTTGTCATGACTAACGTTTGACATGCCAAAAACCTGCTCAGTAAGGTCATGATGACCTTTAACCTTTAGTCTCTGGGATGTCCGCTGGTTTAGCTCCCGACGTTCACATCAGGAGAAAAACACGGAGCACGTTGGAAGCTCTTTGTCTTCCTGTGAGCCTAAAGACTGATCTGATTTCAGCTGGAAGATGAAGATGCTCTCTGCGGTGGAGCGGAAGGATGAGTGCTGGGAGCTGCAGTCGCTCGCTGCTCCCGACTGAGCCCGAAACCTGAGAGAGAGGGCAGGTCACAGGTTTGATCCCAGGTGTCAGTCTGCAGCACGGCCACACAGCGAGTTGGAGAGGATCATGGGACATGTTCCACAGGTGACGCTCGCCGTTACAACCGACAAGTGAGTGATATTACAGAGCAGCCATAAAAGCACATGGTGCAATCAGGCCTCCGTAAACGGGATCGTTACCATCGGGCGGTGTGTGCGTGACTCATGCATGAGCAGTCACACCAAGTCTGCACGCTCACTTCACGTGCACGCCTCGTTTTGGCTGCTTCACTTTGCACATCGTACACCTGAAGAACGAGCACGTAGCTTAAACGCCAGAAATGTGCGGACAGCTCTCGTAACGCACGTCTTTAATAATCCAATAACACGCACTGCCTGTAAGTCCTTCGTCAGAGGTCTTCCTCCCGTGTGTCTGCCCACATGTGGCCCGCTGTGCGTCTGTGGGGAAGGTGACTGCGTGTCCGACAGCTGTTTTCCCTCCAGCAGGTTCGCACTTCAACGTCCACACGTGCTGCTCGTCACCCCGAGAAGCTCATTGGTTGGTTGGGTGGTGTGGATCGTCTTCCTGCAGAGGCGCGGTGTCTGTGTGTGAGCTGCTTCATCACCTCCGCCTCATTCTTGGCCTGTTAGTACAGTAACCTCACAGAAGCCATGTTATTTGTCACATGATGTCATTAAAAAGTTGCGTAGTGTGAAATTATCTCTAAGCTGTCAACATGTTTATTTCCGCTGGAGCCTCTGCTGGACGCCAGAGGAACTGCAGCGTGTGGCTGTGCCTTTACTGAGTGCAGGTAATCTGCGATGTAACTTGAGGGTAAACTACTCTAGGATGAAGTGAGTGTGACAGGAAGCTGACGGTAGTGATGGCGAGTGTTTGTAACGCTCACCTGCACAGAGACGCTTTAAGGTCATCGGGATTTCACTTCAGGCTGAACGCGCTGAAGCTCAGAGCCTGACGAGGGGGAGAGATGTGCAAACATTCACGGTCCGGACTCAAACTCCACCACATCCAGTTAGAGCATCCTCCCCTCCGCCCCTCCCCCCTCCCCTCCCCGCCATCCTCCATCTGCTACTGGCTCTCTCGCTCGCTCTCTCTGAAAGATTAAGGCGCTATAAGCTTAATGGACCCTGACGTTACAGGAGAGAGAGAGGGGAGGGCTGCTGGTGTGTGAGAGCTGAGTGAGATGCTCAGTAACCGTCGGCAACGCAACAATGCCACACGACCACTGGTGAGTCTGGCAGTCCCTCCATCTGCATGTGTGTGTGCGTGTGTGTTGCCTTGTTTTTGCTGTTTTCATTTACAATGTGATCATGTGACTCCGTAGTCTCAGCTCTGAGGTGTTCAGGTGTTCACTGAAGTGTTGGTCCAGTTTACGTTTACATGTGTAAATTACTGATGACAGACACTCCTCGCTCAACGATCAAACTCTGGAGTTTTCTGTGAGGACGGTTTGCAGAAACGCAAAGAACGGCAGCGCCGATTGGACGCTTTCAGCCAGGAAACTGAACATCTGTGCAGCTGCACGCTGACAGCTGCAAGACAAACAACAACGAGGAAGATTTTCTCAAGTCTCGACTTAGTGAAGAAAACCTCCTCATACTCACTCAGCACCAATTATAGCTCACACACACACACACACACACACACACACACACACACACACACACACTGGGAAATGTGAGCTGCAGAGAAATGTGTGTGTGTGTGTGTGTGTTACACACCAGACCGTCTGTCTACAAACAGGAGCCAGCAGTGCTGCTCGTGTCCTACTGTCGTTTCTGTTTGTGATGCTGTTGTTGTTGTTTGTCTCTGTGCCGTCTCCGTGGCGACTCAGTTTCATCCGTGTGAAAGACAAAGGCGCAGAGCGCCGTGGCTGCAGGGGAGGAGAGCGCACGTTTCTAAAAAGTCAGTCTTATTGTTTCGTGAATTGCCTGCAGCTCTGAGCGAAGCGTGGCGAGTTACACAGCGGCAGAGTACGGCCTCATCGGCGCCCCCTGCATGCAGTAGTGTTCACTGCAGACACAAAGGGAGGAGCCATCGTTTCAAAGTGCATGAAGTTTAATACGTTCATATCTCGTGCTGACAGCGACGGTGTTTTATGTCGTCTGGAACAGGAAGTTGATGCGAGCTGCTGACTCTGTTTCAGCCTGGTGAGGGCGTATTCGCTCCCTGATGGGTCGTATGACTCACAAAAACTAACAGAGGCTGCCTCAGGGTCACCCATCTACACAACAGCTGCTGTGAGCGTACGCTGTCATGTGCTTTGAGCAACTAGCCCTGTTTCAGTAAACTAGCAAAGTGCCGCAGCATTTTTTTAGCTTAGCCCTCTGTTTGTGTTTGTTCTGCTTCCTGTTTTATTTTGGGAATTGCTCTTCCTGTTGCTGTTTTTCCTTTTTTGGATTGTCAGCTCCACCTTTATCGTTTCCACCTGTGCTCCACTCCCACCTGTGTCTCTTGATCACTCCATCCTCACACCCACAGAAAATGTGCCATTTTGGGACAAAGTTTCTCCATGAACGCTAAAGCCCACGGCGAGGTGCTTCCAACTGAGCTTACACAAAGAAGCAGATAAAAAACATTTATTTCAAATAACACAGTCAGCACCCCTGCTGTGTTTTGCGGGAAACCCCGTTTCTCGCACGCTCCTGCGTTTCTGACTGATCAGTCGAGTCTCATTCCGGAAAGCTGCTCGGACACATTTAAGCGTTTTGGTGTCATACGCGGCAGGTCTGTGGTTCTTCAGCTGTCAGCGAGCCACACGTCGACCGAGTCTCTGGGTCAGAGCAGACGTTTGTGCTGCTCCTGGCAGGTTCTCCAAAGTGGAACTGATCCTGGGTGGGAAGCAGGACACGAAGGGGATCAGTGGGTGTGGACCAATCAAAGGCCTCGGAGACCAAACTGGTTGTAATGATCACAAGGACGTGAAAGGTGTGATCCGAGCTGAAGCTGCTGTTCTAACACAAAGAAACAGGAGTGAAAGCGTGGATATTCACACAGTCATGACCACGAAGCCGCCGCCGCCGCGATCCTCACTGTTTTATTTTTAATGAAGCTGGAATGTTTCACTTCGTTTCCTTTTAAAGGTTCAAACTGGGATGGGGCCTCCTGTTGGAGAAACTCGAGGGTTGAATTTAAATTTTAATGAAGAGCTTTGATGTTCGTCTGAAACCCAGCGAGCCTCCTGGCTGTGGGAAACGTGACAAAATCCATTTTCCATGACTGCAGAGAATCACCTGTACAGGTGGATGTGTCACACTATGCCCCCGGTTTATGAGCAGTAACTGCTGCGCAGCTCGCCGTGACGCGGCCGTGATGACGAGCTCTGTTCACATGCAGACCCTGATGTCACATTTAACACGTGCACTGTGTTCACAGCTGGTCCTGTTGGCTGCAGTTCCCCCAGGGGGCGCTCTCAGGGAGTCCTGAATGGGCAGCATGCTGACATGGATCAACTCTTCTGTCCTTCAGCCTCTCCAACTTCGTAGACTCCTCCGAATGCAGCCGACAAATGCGTCCTCCTTTTCCCCGAATTTGAAGGATGGGTCGGGTGTGTCCTTCATGGCCCACCATATCCCAGAATTCATAGCGCGGCCCAGCCAAACTTCAGTTTCCAGCAATGGCGGCCGCTACTAAGTTTTTAATATTACTCTTATTACCTTTTCTGGGTCACAAAATAAACTTTTAACATATTTTCAGGCGAGAAAGTAGCTGTGTAAACATCAAATATCTGCTCAGTTTATCAAGATATTGCATATTTGCAAAAGTACTTCGACGTTTTCGGAGATGTCTGCTACCCACCAGCTCGACAGCTAGCCGGGAGCTCGAGGGTCACTGAAGCCGCCGAGAACGGCACAACTCCCGGCACATCATTTTCAGATCATCGCGGACTTTTAAGTCACTTAGACAACCTAAAAATGTTATTGTTGGGCTGTTTTCAGTGTTTTATTTGTTCGTGAGTAAATCGGTTTGGCTGAGATTAAAGTTATTAGATTAGATAAACCGCCTTCGCGGTCTACGTGGGCCGGGTCCTCAGGAATTTGGACACCCTACTGTCTCGAGGATAAACAGAAGAAAAACATTTAGCCAAAAATAGAGCCCCCTTTATTCTGGGCGGGCTCGATAGCGCCCCCAGTGGAACAGGAAATCCCACAGTTGGAGTTCTTGAGTAAAAAGTTTCCAGTATTTGAATAAACCCACGCGCCCAGAGTGAGGGGCCTGTGGCGGCCATCTTTGACTGACAGAAAACTCAACACTGGAACCATTGAACATTTAAAGAGCCGAGCCTTCGAGGGGAACGGTTTTAGTGCCGGACTCGGCCTGCGCTCCTCCAGAAAACGTGCCGCAGGCATCAGAGTGTCAGGAGCCTGCTGTTTGAGTCTGGGGGCCTGGTGCATTGTGGGAATGGCTCAGAGGGACGTGTTGACATCAGTGTGTGTGTGTTGGATGAAGGTGATGTTATTGGCTGTGACGTTCAGTCATCAGCGCAGATAACGAGCCAGCTGAGAGTCGAGTTAAACTGGTTTTATTTTAAAAGTGAAGCTCAGGGGTCTTTAACACACGCACACTCTCGTGCCGTCTCGCTGCAGCGCTGTGGACGTCGT
Organism: Pundamilia nyererei; assembly: GCF_000239375.1. Classification (NCBI taxonomy): domain Eukaryota; kingdom Metazoa; phylum Chordata; class Actinopteri; order Cichliformes; family Cichlidae; genus Pundamilia; species Pundamilia nyererei. Next base: position 703,531 of record NW_005187667.1, on the reverse strand, counting down.
GTACCTCACACACCTTCTCTGACCTTTTCTCTCTCTGCAGGCTTCATGTTCTCGGTTCTCGTTGACCTTTGTTTTCCTTCCTGGTCGCTCTGAGCGCTCCCCGAGGAGCTAGATTTGGGTCGGTGTTGTAGACGAGCAGCAGAAGATGCAAACAGAAATGTGAGGCGACTCGAAGCTTCTTAAAACAAGCTGCAGTTTTTAGCAGTGGTGCTGCAGTGGTAATAGTCTGATGAAAACAAACTCTAACATTTTCACCCAGACGATGAATTAAACATCTGTCTAAACTGCCTCCAGTGGACATAAGAGGAACTGCAGTTCCTGTGGTCAATAAGCACTCGTGTGCCTCTGTAGGCTGAAGCTTCCTCTGAGGACCCCGGACTGACTGAAGTCTCCCATCATTGTTCATGGAAGCCCTGAATGAGGCTCTCACAGAGCTTTAGACCACATGGCTGATGTTCTCTGATTGCTGATTGGATGCTGTTCAACGTTCCGCTCGTGTGTTCGCTGAACCTCTGCAGAAACGCGCTGTGATGAATCAGATCTGCTTTAATCCACAGTCACTGCGAGGAATCAGCCGCTGACCTAATTACAGTGAAACAAAGAAAGAAGAGTACGTCAATCTGGTGTTTGGAGCAGGAGGAAGAGGAGGCGGTGTTAATCACGTGTTGGAGCGCCTCAGGTTTTACTGCTGCACAGGTCCATCAGCCTTCTGAATGACCGTGAAACACCAAGTGTACCTAAAATAGTGGCGTGGACAGACGGGGAGATGCATTTCCTCCTCTGATGACTGTGTTTGAGCTGAAGCTGTAGATGGAGGATCGTAAAAGGTGCAGCAGCGTTTCTTTTACAAACACAAACTACGCAGCGCGCGTGTTTCTGGCTTTTACTTTGAAATGACTCGACAGGAATTCTGGGACATATGGCCTGGCCTACTGCGCCTCTGATTGGACAGTGTTTAGGGCGTTTGGAGAGACTCGGAGCGCCGGCGTTACTGAGCTACGTCCCTGTCACCATGGGAACGAAAGCCCTTGGTGACTGCTCAATGGCAGTGATTGACAATCATAATTCATTAGCCAATTAGCATAGCATATATAATCCTCATTTTTAACATATTATGAGTAAACTACAATTAGAAACGAGCAGCTGCGATGACAAACAGAGCAGCAAAGTGTGTACAGAGGTCAGATGTCAGCGTCTCCACAAACTTCTACAGGACCACAAGCCTCTGCAGCCACAGCTGTCTGAGCTATACCTGAGCCGGCGAGAGCAGCGAACTCCCGGCACATCGTTTTCAAAGTCCCGCGGTCTTTCACTACTCAGGTTAACATGATATATGAGTCACTTAGATAACCTAAGATGTTATTGTTGTGCCAGCGTCCGGTTATAGTTAGCAAGGAGCCGACGGCAGAGTTTCACTCCACCGAGTTCCTGACATAATTCTGGAGGGTAGACCGCCACCGTCGCTCACTTCCGGCCTACCCGGCTTTGGGAGGACCCGGCCCACTTAAACCACGAAGGCCGGGTCCTCAGGAGGATGCAGCCTCTGAATTTGAACAGCCCGGCTGGGGGACGGTAATCACAGGGACATTGAACTTACTTTAAATAAATAATTTTAAATAAAAAAACGCTGTAAAATTCAACTTTGTTGTATATGTGTATGTATATGTATCAGCAGTATACATTTACATGCGATGACTGCAGATTCAAACTGATGATACTGGTCGTGTCCAAATTCATGGGCTGCATCCTCCTGAGGACCCGGCCTTCG
>NW_005187667.1:675614-677236 GCF_000239375.1 Pundamilia nyererei | reverse complement strand
ACAGGTGAGGCTGCTGGACACCAAACAGGAGCATCAGTGACTTTTAACTATAAGTAATAAATATAAATAACGAAGTCCTGAGGTCATTCCAGGTGATTTAAGCCCACCCACACTGTGACCCGTGTGACCAGTGATCACATGGTGACCTGCTCCCACTGATGGCTTAAGACTTTTAGAGCTGAAGAAGCCTTTTGGGTGAGAGCAAAGGAGTTACCGCTCAGCCTTCTGCCGCCGCGATGAAGCTTGAAGGTTTTCCTAACAGCGAACACATTTCTCACCTTTCCTCTCACCTGTTGGGTGGTGTGGCTGCTGGACCAATCACAGCTCCGTTTGTCTTGAATAGAAACTTTATTGTGACGCTGGCGTGCTCTGACGACGGCGCCGCCGGGTCGGCTCACTCGTGCTTCTTCCTGTGTTTCAGCAAACAGGAGCTCCTCGCCATCTCCAATGTTCCTGTGGCTGACGCCCCCCCCTCTCCGCCCCGCACCGCACCCCCCACCATGAAGGTAACAAGCCATTTATTTTCATCTGCACATTTCATGAACTTTGCTTTCACATCGCTTTCAGTTTTAATGAGCTGCAGGAATCAGAAACATTGTTTTTGTTTATTTATGTTTTTAACAACTTTTGTTCAGACGGAGTCACCGTCTCACCACGACAGCAGGTCCTTGTAATGTTGCCTCTGTGCACCACCACAGTGAAGAGAAGCGGAGAAGGCAGAGCAGGCAGGGTGGAGTGGGTGGAGATGAGCAGCGAAAGGTCTAAAGATGGCAGTGAGAGCTGCTGTGCTGGAGGGTTGGCCTCACTTTAATCACAGAAAAGCTGCTGACCTGAGATCAGCTCTTTTCTTTATGGTGAGAAACTCCTGAGAAGCTTCTCAGCCTCCATCTGCGCTGTGACGCTCCGTGTGACGGAGCAGAGGCTACAGCCCGCTTCACCCAGGAACACCAGCCCTCTGCAGCCGTACAGGCTCGACAGACAGATGATGGGATCTTTTCTCCTCATCAGTCTGCTCCAGCTTCATCCTGGTTTCATCTTTCAGACCTGTGCAGATGTTCCTGAGTGTAACCAGAGGTTTGCACCTTCTGTCTGACCTGAGTCTTCCTGACCTGGTCAGACGGGTGAAGCTGTTTTCCATCAGCATGGATCTGACACATCTGTGGGAGTGTTACACACAGCCCTCAGGAAGAGTGCTGACAGATAAGAGCTAATCTCTTTACCCTCTTTGGAGGTCATATGAGGAATTTCAGTGAACAGCAACAAGTTCAGCACTCTGATGATGTTTTACCTGCCTGCCTTCAACCGTCAATGCAACACTTTAATTAAATGCTTCAAATTAAAGCTGAAGGCCAGTCACACCTGGATGGATCCACTGTGGGGTGCACAGAGCCAATATTTCCACAAACTTATGAACTGTTAGGTCATTCAGGCCACATGGAGCTGAACAGGAACCTCAGCAGGTTCAAACAAACCAGAAAAATCCTCAGAAATGAACTTTTAAGTGTAAATGATCCAACAGACACAAATAAACAGCTTTGACCCCGTTTGTGTTTCTGCAGTCGGCTCATTTCTTTGACATGATGGACAAGATGGAGGTAAGAGTGTGTGTGTGTGTGTGTGTG
>NW_005187667.1:668218-675085 GCF_000239375.1 Pundamilia nyererei | reverse complement strand
CAATATTCATTTAGCTTCCAGCAGAACAAAACCAGGTTTCAGCCTTTAAATCAGGTACAAACATGACACAACGACGCTGCGGCGTTTCATCCGTCACTTTGGATCTTTGTAATATCTCTGGACGCATCTAAGGCGTGTTATTTCCCCTTCTTTCTTTCTTTTATATGTTTTATCCTGTTTTATGCTTCTTGTTCTCTCTGGATGTGCTCCTGTTACACCTGCACCTCTACGTCTCATCGCACATCATCATCGTAGCCCTGAACAGGGAAATAAGTTGGATTTTTCCTGCTTGTTTCCTCAGATAAGTCACCCGGTGACTGATGACAAACAGCTGCAGGGTTTAAGTAAAAACAACCGGAGAATCAGCAGATTCTGAACTAGACAACAGCAACACGTAACACTCTCTTTATTTATTAAACACAATAAATCCTCCAGCAGCGAGGGTTTCTGTGTGTCTCCCACTGTGGAGGATCTGTGGGCCACTCTCCTTCACAGCGTTGCTTCAGCTCGTTGAGGTTTCACACAGCCATGCACAGAGAGCTGTGCATGGCTGTGTGTGGATCTGTGACCTGCTGATGACCCAGTTTGGTCCAGCTGTGGGACTGATGTCCGCACCCTGACTCTGAACACTTTGGTTCATCACCGCTGCATGTGTTAGTTTTTTGATTTTGAACAAACTCTTTGGTCTCGCTTTGTTCCAGAAGTCTTTGATCAGCTGTAGCTTTGCAAACTTTGACCTTTGACCTGCTAACTGAGGGCTATAGAGGTGGAGCTGTTGGGACCTCAGGTGAAAGGTGTCGTTGTGTTAACACATCTGAATGCTGCAGAGCTACAAACCTCTGAGTCGATCACGCTCCTGTTTACCCAACAGCTCAGTGTTTCTTCACTTTGGTTCTGTTTTGGTTGAATAAATAATCAAAGAGATTTTTATTATGTCCTGATATGTAAAACATTAACACACCATTGCTAATTATTAAATAACAGAAATTAATTTTTAACATATTTTTTGTGAAGTAAAGAAATTTGTCTTTTTTTTTGTTTGTTTACTTTTTCTTTAATTTTGTGAAATTTGTTTGTCAGAGTCAGAAAAACTCTTCAGCTGATGTTTGTGTGGTTAAAGCTCGTCTTTATCAAAGCTTCACATTAATCCTGTTAGCCTCACAAAAGCTCTAAAAATCCACCAGTGGCTGAAATGTTGCTCCATCAGTGCACATATAATCCACCAAATCTGCATTAATCCGCAGCTGAAAGTAGTTCCATGTAAACACACTGTTTCCTCCCATATTAGCGAGCTGTTTCTTATTTTAATGAATCAGACTGAACCTCTGTGAGCTGTTTTACAGCTTCACGTGTTCGGGTGAAACAGTCTTCATCACGTCTCTCTCCCTGTCTCTGCTGCAGCAGGTGCCAGAAGCTGCAGAGATGAAGACAATCCCTCAGAGACAGAAGGCACGTCTGTCCATCTGTCTGTTTGTCCTCATATCCACCCGCGCTCACTTTTACGGCTTCATTTCATTCATGCTCATAAAGATAACCTGGGGAAGTCCAACCTTCAGCAGGTGTGAGAGCCTGATCGAAGTTTCATCACCCGGCTCAGCTGAGAACAAACTGTACTTAAAAGATGGAAATGACCACTGTGATTGTTACAGACTGTATATAAAAGATGGACGTGATCAGCGTGGTTTTCACATGTTGGAATAAGGGCGGAGTGCTAATGCTAGCAGCTAGCTGTGGTGGTTCTACAGTGTGATGATGATCACGTCTGCGTTACACGCAGGAGGACCATGTGACAAACACGCTGACGAGTTTATCTTAGCTGCACTCGGGTTTGTTTCCTGGAGTGGCAGCACAAAACAAAAGCTAGCCGGGTGCAGTGATGGCGGCTGTGGTCGACCGCGGTGAACGCTGAGGCTGTGAGCTCCTCGTTGTGTCTCAGTGATTGTTTTGAATAAACGTCCTGCTCAGCGTCATCCCTCCTGTGGTCGCCTGCATGTCTGCATCATTCCACTTCATGCATCTGTGTTCATGTTTAAGCTTTTTCACTGTAAGTCCATCTCATGGATATTTTTTATGTTCATGACTTCAAACATAAAAACAGCACATTTACATAAGTAAAGTCAGTCAGTGATGAAAGGACAGCTTTGATTCCTCGTGTGTCCAACACATGTTTGACGTCTCCGTCTTTCTGTTTCAGGACGACTACATTCCTTATCCGAGGATCGAGGAGGTGAGACCGATGTTAACACAGCTCAAAACACAAAGCTGAACATTACTGCTAATTGTTTTTTTCAAAAAGGAGGCGTAACAGGAAGTCAGATCAGGGGTGCATCAGCCAATAAGAGGAGAGGAAAGTTTTATTATAGTAATTTTGTTCATACTGACAGCAGCTAACAATCTTGGGGGGGGGGGGGGGAAAGACTAGATTCTCCACTGGACCGCCTCCATATGACTCAAACTCTCACTTTCCTCTGATTTGCCGGCTGCAGGAAGCCTGCTGAGGGGTGAGGTGTGTGCTTTTGTTTCACACCTGTCTGAATGTGTGTTGCAGGTGTTGGAGAGGGGGGGGCCGTACCCTCAGGTGATCCTACCTGAGTTTGGAGGCTACTGGATCGAGGATCCTGATGCTCCTCCTCCCTCTGCAGACTGCAGGGGGAAGGAGGAGGTGGAGGAGGAAGGAAGACAAGAGGAAGAGACCGCCCCAGGGGATTATGGGTACCATCTGGAGGAGATCAACGAGGCTGCTCGGGCGTACAGGAAGCACTTCTTGGGCAGGGTGAGGTTTGATTAAATCCATCTTCATCCTTTGCTGTCACCTGATTGGTTGACGTCCTTCTCTTTTGTTGTCAGGAGCATTTAAACTTCTCGTGCTCATCGAGCAGCGTGGGAAACCTGCTGCTGTCTGTGAGACACGAGCAGGAGAAGGAGCACGAGCACCTCCTCGTCATCATCAGGTAACATGACAGGCTTTCATGGCAAGGGACTACAGACTGTAAAGAAAAGATGGGAAACCCTGCTTTCTTTCTAATGTTCAATCAATCAGAACTTTATTCATCACATGCAAGTTGCCCTGCAGTGAAATGGGTCTGGGCCCAGACCTGCCGTGTCCTCCAGGAGGGAACAAGGATCGAAGGCGTTTGGAAAGGGAGGAGGGATGAGTGCTTATCAGTGTGGGCGTGTCCAGAGTTCAGCTGAGACAGTGTCCTTCGCCCTGCCAGGCTAAGTAAACAGTCTAACAGCCAACCCAGGTGGCCTTGCATGGAATGGGAAGAACAGACTAAACACAGTCGTTATCAGGGTGTGTTGTTCAGCTCCAGCCTTGAGACCGCAGCTGGCGCCGAAGGGATAGCCGCATGATGATGGTGGTTTTTACTTTAGTGCGAACAACTCATGAGAATTTCAAAGCAGTTCTAACAGTCCAACACTGGTCTCTCAATCTCCTGTTGGAGAGCCGTGAGCTTCTCCATGATGTTACCAAACTTACGCTCCGTGATGTTGTCAGTCTTGTGCTCAAAGAGCCGATTCTGAGAACTCACGATCACAGTGAGCTGCTCCAAGATGTGATCCAATGTACGCTCAGAGGTCTTATTCTGAGTGTTGACGGCAGCCGTAAGCTTCTCCAAGGTCTTAACCATGCTGCACTCAGTGAGCCCATGTTGAGAAGCTGCACCTCGTCCCATCGTTTCAATCCCAGCGGGCAGCCTTGGGGGGGTTTGAACAGCCGGTTCCGCTTTCTTAATTCTCCAATAAGCCAGGGCCAAGCCAGCTCCGATCAGCCAGAACCCTGTTATCATGGTTCATAGGTAGATATCTTCAGCGTCCTCGATCGACAGTCCCGCCAGGCACACGATCCTCTGCCACCCGTCCATCGTGTATCCGGCAGGGAAAGTCCCTCCAGGGCACTCGGGCTCTCCCGAGCCCAGACTTCTCGTTGAGAAAAGGGTGTCAATAGCATTCAGAGACCAGTTGATCAAATCCATAATTCTCTTTAGGTTTTAGAAACAGACTGTGAGAGAGTGTTCCAGGGAAAGTAAAACACACGAGACAAGACAAGGACACAAGAGGCTAAGCAGGGAAGATAAGGGAGAGGAGAAAAGTACAACCGCCTTCGCCAAGAGCCAGCCGTCACAATCAATGTTTGAGTCCATGGTGGATGGGAAAAGAACAAATGAAAGGAACCTTCAAAATTAAACAGGAAATAATCTCACACAGACAAAATGAAAAGGGAACAGAGATCATCATGGAGGCCATGACTGGTGTGTTTACCCCAAACAGCTCTGTCCTCTGAGTTTAAGCTCTCTGATGATGAACATGAGCTGATAAAAGCCCAAATGAGCTCAGTGTGAGCTAAAATAAATCAGGTCCTAAAACCAGAGTTTGACTCAGTCCACCTACGAGGCTGCTGCTCTCAGATGAGTCAGATCCCGTGTGGAGCAGATCTTCTATAAATTGACCACACTACCCGAAGAAGAACAGCAGCCGACTGAAGTCTGTATGAGCAGGCAGCTGGGACCGATGGCCAACCACCTCGAGTTCAATTTAATTAAGATTTCACGTTGAAATAGTTCTTTGTTAATGCACCCTTCACAAAGTCAGCCACCTCTCCTCTTGAGTCTTCAGGACTGCTCTCTAAGATCTAAAGTGCTCGAGTCAAAGGAAGCTCTTTGGGTCATTAAGGTCACACAGGAGGCAGGTGATAGGGTGGGGCTCATAAACATGTCAGGATCTCGACTTTTGGCACTGATGGCTCATATAAGCTACTACAAATATCTCGCCCTACTTGAGTCGGCTCATGGCAGGTGTTCGGTAGGCCAGGTGTTACCCAGATATTACGATACACCTGACATCTGGCCCAGATGTGGTGGAGCTCTGGCTGAGTAGAGGGAGCAAGACTTGAGTCATCTCCCTCGGTCAAGGCCGATTATGGTCCAAAGAAAACTGCAGATGTGGTCCACACGTGGGTCAAACCTTTATCGCTACCTGGTGTCCAGGTGTGACTCGGTTGAGCCTGAGAGATTATTCCAGCTGTGGATCGGACTGCTCCTCCTCACGTTTTCTTGTGAGCAAATATTTGTGTTTTGTGGTTTCGAGTGCCTGTGTTCACACAAGTCTGTGTCACAAACTGTCAATGAGTCAGTGTGAGGACAGAACAAGTATTTAGTTACTTATTCTTGGAGTTAAGTTTTGGTTTCTGGTGCGTCTCTCCTGTTTCATTAGATCTCGGGTGAAAAGCGTCTACCACAGATTATCTCTGGCAGAGCTGCCGGACATCCCAAGTGTACCAGAGCTGGCCAAGGTAAGCACCAGCATCTCAGACTGGTTCCATAGTGTAGCGGTCATCACAGCTGCTTTACATGCTGTACCGAGTTCGAGCCCAAATGGGTCCATGATGTCCTCTATGGTTGAACTCACCCACTTTGGTAGAGGCTGAGACTTTTGAAGGCTCAGCGTCGTTCTAACTGTAACCTCGATGTTTGTCATTGCGAAGCTGCTGTGCGACGAAGCGGCAGGTCTACGGTTCAGTCCCGTCCTGTACCCAAAGGTAGGCTCCCACACCGTCAGCACACCTGGGTTTCTGTTCCGTGTCAGAGGAGATGATGCACGTCTGTCTTTGTCTGCAGGCATCTCAGCTAATAGTGAACTATGATGAGCATGAGGTGAACAACACCTACAAGTTTGGAGTCATTTACCAGAGATTTGGTCAGGTACCTCACCACCTGCTCACGCTTTGTGTCCACTCGGTGTTTTTGTTTCCATCTTCCTTCTTTATTCCCACTAGTGGACTGATTTCTAACCGAAGCACGTAGGTTTGTTGATGTTAGTGATCAGTGCACTCCATTAGCTGTTACTGTTTTCCACGGGCTTTACTAAATACTCTGCAACTATCGTATGGACGAAATGAGCTGATTTAGAGGTCCTGGGTGATTTTACATGGTATGACGAAATATATATAAGCTGTAAGCACTCCAGAGGACACTGCAGACCAACCCAAGAAGCTCATAAAGATGTTCGCTCATTCTTAGCGTTGCCTTGTGAAAGAATTTGTATTGTGTTCCAGTATTTTGTTTTGGAGTGCTGGGTCACTGGTACGGCCTGGTTGATGTTATTGATCCTGCTGATTATATCAGCCCTTCGTCTGCTGTAAAACCTGTTTCAGCAAATGTTTTCAAACTATGAAAAACACATTAGCCAACATGATTTTTAAAATAATAATCTCAGTGTAGTCCGTCTTTTGTTCTTTGGCATCATTAATAAGCACTTCACATCTGAGAGTAGTTCACCTTCTGTGATGAGTGTATCGGTCGTAGCTGACATGTCACCTGTCCCTCAGGTGTCTGAGGAGGAGCTGTTCAGGAACAACGAGGAAACGCCGGCTTTCACAGAGTTCCTGCAGCTGCTGGGAGAGACAGTGGATCTGCAGGACTTCAAAGGGTGAGAGACGAGACAAAACTGCAAATCATCACGTTCAATCAGTTATTTCTATCAGTAACATGTCAGTTGATACCAAAGCAGATCCTTTAGTAGCAACTAGGGCTGCCACAAACGATTATTTTGATAGTCGACTAATCAGATCATCATCCATTGGACGTAAAACATACAGCTGACTGCACCAGCAGTCTTATATAACTATCATTAGCTTACAGCTTTAAGTGTTTGTGCTAACTAAAAATAAAGACAAGATGGTAGTTTATTAAATTTTAATGACATTTGCAGATTGTTTGGGTGAAGTTTAATAAACTCCTTGCTATCTAAAATATAACAGGACACCGGAGTAAATTCTGGAGCATCTCACACTTCTGATAATCAGCTGTCTGCTTGATGTTTATTCAGCTGTGTAAAAACTATAACTTTAATCTCAGCCAAACCGAT
>NW_005187667.1:659650-667652 GCF_000239375.1 Pundamilia nyererei | reverse complement strand
AAAGCTTCAAACGACGCGTCGACTATTAAATCAGTCGTCGACGATTTTGATAGTCGACGTAATCGTGACTAGTCGACTAATCGTGGCAGCCCTATTAGACAACCATGGGATTTTCTCAGATCTCTCGGAGTAAATTTTGTAGCTGTGCCACAGTTTAGTCCAGCACGGACTGACGGACAAATCAAACACACAGGGCAATGAAAACGGTCTGTAATCAGTGACCCATAAAAAATAACCTGAGACAGCCCGAGACTCAAAGTTTATTTATTATTCAGAATATTAATTGAATTGAATTGAATTGAATTGAATTGAATTGAATTGAATTGAATTGAATTGAATTGAATGCTTTATTGGCCATATGCAGGTTGCCCCGCAGAGGAATAGGAACCCCCGATTTACACACACAACAAAGACATCACATTAAACAGTGTGTGTTGACATTTCATTGTTTGTCTGCAGTGAAACAAAACATTTACTGGCCCTGAGTGTTTGTTACTGGACCTGTTTAGATTAAGGTTCAGTTAAACGCCTGTTTCATTCTGCGTGTTACGTGTTTCCAGCTTTGCTCCATCACACACAGAGATTAAGCTTCTTAAAGAACAATCAGCACACAAACCAAAATAAATCAGGAGGGCAAGCCAGCTCCTCCATGAGCACAGATGGCTGATTCACTCTGAATCGCATTTATTTACTCCAAACTCTAAATAGCTTTTGTTAACCTCAGAGCAGGTCACCTGCAGACTGAGTGGTGCCCGTTTCCTCTGTGCAGGTTTCGGGGGGGTCTGGATGTGTCTCACGGTCAGACGGGGTCTCAGTCCATCTACACGGTCCACCGGCAGCAGGAGATCATGTTCCACGTGTCCACCAAACTGCCCTTCACCGAGGGAGACGCCCAGCAGGTAGGCGGCATGAAGATGGCGTGACAGAGAAACAAAACACAGAATGAGTCAGCGTGAAACAGGAGGACGGGCTGCGACTCAGCAGCAGCAGCAGACGGTTTGGCAGGCTGGCTCCGTGTGAAGCAGACGCCTGCAGCAGGAAGGGATGCTCGTCATCACGTGACCCTGTGTCTGCACAATCACAGCATCTCAGTCTACACCAGAGATGGGCAGTAATCCGATTACTTTTTTCAAGTAACGAGTAAAGTAAGGGATTACTATTGCAAAAACGGTAATTAGATTACCGTTACTTTCCCGTAGGAACGCTGCGTTACTGCGTTACTAAAACCGTGATTTATTTGCGAGAATGTCTCACGACATTGACGTAATCGAGTGCGACGTTCGTGACAACAGCTGTGTGCAGATCAACAATGGATCATATATCGAGTGCAGAGAGAGTATGAGCGTGCAGCGTTTAAAGCTTGGAAGTACTGACCTTACTTTGAGTTTGATTCCATAAAAAGTGACAAAAACATTAGTGTCCGCTGTGCGTGGGAAGAAAACTTCTTTTTACAGCGAAAACACCCCTAAACTTCCAACAAGCACCGAGTAGCTACGACGTAATGGGAAACTCAGAGAAACTCACGGATTCTTCCACTGACCGCGGCACACCTGCACCAGGGTAAACCTCCGCCTACCCCACTCCTGCTTTACAGGTGAAAATAGAGCAACAGGACCGCTGAGTCTGTGACTTTATTTATTTTCTGCTGTGTTTTACTTGCATCTATTTGAAAGACTGAGTGTAAACACACAAAATATTTTATTTTATGTGCTGGAATGTGCAGAAAATAGGTTTAAATGTTAAACTAATTTATTCCAGTCAGAGAATGTTGCAGATAATTAAATGTTTGCTTGATGCATAAAGTTAAAAGATTAAAACTAATAAAACAAGTTTTAAAAAGATCTGTCGCTTTATCACCTCTTCAGGTTGTAAATAGTGTTTTTTAAAAGTAACTAAGTAACTAAGTAACTAAGTAATTAATTACTTTTGAAAATAAGTAATCAGTAAAGTAACTGGATTACTTTTTTGGGGAAGTAATCAGTAATTAGTTACTGATTACTTTTTTCAAGTAACTTGACCAACACTGGTCTACACCAACAGCACAAACAGGTGAAGCTAGCAGCTACAGGGGACATGATCTAGAGCCAAAAATGGTTTTATTTATTTATTTAGTATCAGCCTGTAAACGTGTTTGTTGCTGCTGTAAAGTTTGAACATGTGAGCGACTCACTGCGAGAGCCTCTGCTGGACGTCAGAGGAACTGCAGCTGTTGGTGCTTCAGTGTTTGCACCTGCTTGCATCCAAACACAGCGTGTTCAGTCAGACTGTTGTTCACTGACTGACAGTTTGTCTTGTAACAGTGTGACAGAAGCACTTTGAAGTTGTTGCTGTGCTTCATAAACTTTATGAGCCGTCACGACTGCACGTAACAGCATCACTCTGTCCTTCAGCTGCAGAGGAAACGGCACATCGGAAATGACATCGTGGCGCTGGTTTTTCAAGAAGAGGCCACGCCTTTCGTCCCCGACATGATCGCCTCCAACTTCCTCCACGCCTTCATCGTGGTGCAGGCGGAGGAGCCGTGCTCTGAGACCACCTCCTACAAGGTACACGCCGGCTTCCTTTTCTCCACGATGGAGGTTTTTTATGGATTAGACTCTGTTGCCTGTGAGGTTCATGGCGTCAGATGCAGTTTAATCTGGGAATCAAAGAAGAGCTTTAATCTGAATTCACAGAAACAAACCCAAATCCTCGTGGTGCCTGAAGATTTCTCTTTCAGCCTCTGAAACATGACAACAACGGAGATGAAGCCTCACACCAGAGGCTCCTCCTCCTCTAACTGAGGAGAGGAAGCGTCTCTATTATTGCTCATAGCTGGGTGGGCTTGCGTGGGTGGGGATCAGACACAGATCTGCCTGTTTCACTCCACCAGTTACAACAGCTGTTCTGACTGACAGGTTTCCGTCACAGCGCGAGAGGACGTCCCGCCCTTTGGCCCGCCCCTCCCCGCCCCTGTCTTTAAAAAGGTGAGGCTGTCGGACTTTTCATAGGAACGTGAGGCTGATCTGAGAGCTGTGGTTAAGTCTGCTGCGTTTTGTACTTCAGGGTCCAGAGTTCAGAGAGTTTCTTCTCACCAAACTCATCAACGCAGAGCTGGCCTGCTACAAGAGCGACCGCTTCGCCCGACTCGAGGTAGAAAGAGCTGCAGGCCGTCCCCCAGAGTCACAACCACACCGTGTGTCTAATAAGACAGACGCAGTGATGCAATCACAGTAACAGATTTCAGTACTGAGCTCATGATGTGACAGGAAGTATTTAATTACCGGGCGTTAGTTCCTTGTATTTATATGAACCTACGAACACATGAAGGCAGGACCAGCAGAATAAAGAGAAACACTCCTGCAGTGCGTCTGTCATTTCGCTGCACTGTTCAGACTGCGAGCGTACTTGATGGACGCTCGAGTGATTTGTTTTGGTTTCGATTATAAGTGACAGTAGAGAAAAATGATTCATATTAAACATAAGGTCAGTGATGTTGCAGAGAAGCCTGACACTCTAAAAGCTGCTCCGCCTGTGCAGAGCATCTGCGACACCTCCTGAACTTTAGAGAAATAACACAGCGAGGACATGAGGGGTTTCATGATTCTTTGCGTCTCCGTCAGGAGCGAACCCGCGCCGCCCTCCTGGACAGCCTCCACGACGAGCTGCAGAGACGCTCCCAGAGCATGCTGGGATTGACGTCAGGGCCGGAGGAGGAGGGCCGAGGGGAGAACGGACAGGCCCACGGAGGACTGCTGGAGTCCATCAAGGTGAATGTTGACCTTTCCTCCTGTCGTCGTCTTCTTCTCCTGCTTTGAAATGATGGTTTGATGGGACGCTCAGAACCAATCCAACTCACATACCTCCACCGAGGAAAGTAGTCCCACTTTACAAGCAGTAAAAGCTGTAATGTGAATGTTAGTGTGTCAGCAGCGTGTTTTAGACTGGAGGTGCTGTCAGTGACGCCGGACTCTTACCTCAGCACGTGATCTGTCACTATTACAGTTTTATTTCCCAGTTTTTGGTCCACGTAAATGTGTTTGACACAGTAATAGACATGTTATATAGAGCATGTTATATTTTCCCTCATCAATGAATTATGAAGTAAATTTATTTCTTTTTTATTTACTTTATGGAACTTGTGCATTTTTCCATCCAACTTTCAGTGATAGTGAAGTTAAAGCCGTGCAGTCTTTATCCACAACATTATGTTTAATTAGTAAGAAAATCATTTTTACAACAACAAAGAAATATTTATTAGGAAAAACATGAATTTCATAGCCAGTAAAAGCAGAGATAAGGTTTTGTTTAAGCTGCAAACAGCTGCTTTCTGTATTAGAGTCACAGTCACACTGTGGAGATAGCTACAGCTTTTATTCTGAAAGGCAAGGGCAGGAAGAAGCCAAATCTTTTTCCATTTCAGAGGGCGATGCGAGGGAGGAGCGTCTCCATGGAGACCATGTCGAGGGGCGGGGTTGGACTGCCCACCAGTTTGAGTGGGGGGGGTCTGGCACACCTGAACGTGGAGGTGAGTCGTTCTGCAGGTAACTGAAGGAGCAGGTTGAACCCGCTCGTCTGTGAGCGGCCCCCGTTGACACCTGGACTCTTTGCGTTGGCAGTGTAACGTCAAGTCTCCCGTGAAGCGGCGCTCGGGACTTTTTCCTCGCCTGCTGAGCGTCGACAGCCAAACAGAGAAGCACAGCCAGAGGAGGTAACGCTGCCCAACGTGCCTCAGTTTGTTTACCTGGACAGTAAAGTTCAAACCCACCAGTGTGCTGTCAGCACGGCTGCACAGGTGGGGGTGCACCTTCAGGAGAGCTGGTCTCGACAGGTGTGCTGTGTACTGCTGAGCTAACAGCTTTAACCTGCCTCCAGGACATTAACCCCGCCTCCTCCTGTCTCTGATACGCCTCCTCAGCCTCCTCGGTGAGCAGAGGAGCTTCGACGGCTGCAACCCGATGCTGGAGGTGAGGCCAGAGCTGCCGTCCAATCCTAGCTCTCCAGAGGCGGGGCAGCGGGACAGGTGTGTGCAGCAGAAGCAGCAGCGAGTGAAAGAAGCAGATGTTTCAGTTTTCACTGCGAAACAATAAACTTCATCACTTTTTCACTTTCACGGGCAGGATTCACACGAAGAAGGAGAGCAGTAAGATTTCCAGGTCGACATCCAGCACCTGCAGCTTCAGCATCCCAGCTGACGACACACACCTGGTGAGAAAACACGCTACATTCAGCTCAGTGTTATTTAGGGCGCCTTGCATTGTAACGCAGACCCTCATCACTGCGTCCTCTCTGTGTCTGTGCGTGTCCAGGCTGCGACGGTAGAAGGTCAGAGTTCAGCTCCGGTCATCGTGTGCCGCAGCCCCACAGGTGCGACGCCCGCTCACCGCCAGCGTTTCTGTTCTGGAGCCGTTCTCACGTCTCGTTTGCTCTCTCCTCTCTCAGAGCTGAGAAACAAGAACTCGCCCAGATCCAACCTGAAGTTTCGCTTCGACAAGCTGAGCCACTCCGCCGCAGTAAGTCTGTGTGACAGCCAATCAGCACGCTCGCTGTTTACCTGGATATGCAGCTGATTGGGCTGCACGACTCTCAGGACGTCACTGCTGTTTTTCATTTTTGTTCAGTGTGATTTTTCAAGTATGTTCTGTGTAATCTGATTACTGAGTGTGAAACCTTCCTTCTGTCTGCAGCAGGGACACTGAGCCGACAGGACGGCGCTGACAGGTGTGTGCTTTCCCAGAAGTCTGCTTTTCAATCCCATTTTTCAAAGTGCTGCTTCTGAGTCTACTTCCTGCTTTATTTTGAAAGTTAGTTCTTCCTGTAGCATCCTATGTTTTACTTCCTGTCTTTGTTGGCTCATGTTCACACTTTCTGGGCCCTGATGTGAGCGACTCTCTGAGCTGGGTTGTATGTGTTCTCCTCTTTCTCTCGCTGCTTTCCAGAATAAAAGCCTGAAGCTTCAAACAGACAGCAGGAGGAGGAGGAAGAGGAGGGTCTCCTGATGGACCACCACACACACATACTTGTCTTTCTGTCTTTGTGAGGACCCCGAGTGCAGCTCTCCTGTTTGTTTTTTTCCTTCTCATCTTCTGCACAAACCATAAAATCATTTCTGAACATAAACGTATGAGTGCGCAGGACACTGAACTTCTTTTTAAACCGTTCTACAGTCAAACTCGAAGCAGAGCTCTTCCTGTTTTGCGCTTCATTCAGTGTAAGATGTAGCTGTAGAAACTTTATTTATCACAGAAACAGCAGCAGCTCTTAAAACTTTACTTTAATGAGCAGTTTGGTTTACGTGGAAACAAACTGATGATGAGTAGCTCCAAACACCAGGGGGCGCTGCAGAGAGGGGCTGAGATTCCACCCAAGGGACCAGGACCCGCAGCTCCCCAAACACCGCTGAGGTGCTCGCGTCCAGCTGGGAGACGTCCTCTCTCCAAGTATTTCAACCAAAACAAGAAAAACAAAAACACCACGGGAGCTCAAAGTTTGGGGATTCACTCGTATCAGCGGCAACCACAAGAACTGTAACGCCCCGCCCCCTGTCTCCCTGTGAGATGATTGGTCCTCAGTGCCGTTTAGTCTTTTTGTCAACCGGCGCGTGCTGGTCCCCCGAAGGTGCCTGGTCCTGGAGGAGAGCTCCTGCGGTGGACACGAGGCCTTTATCACCCTAAAGTTTGTGACTCTGATGGTTTCTCAACACAGACGCTGTGTGACATCATAAAGATCCAAGTACAGAAAAACTGCGGTAAAGCTCGTAATTAGAAATGTTACGTTTGTTACGAACGCCCACCGCGTGAACGGGGAGGAGGAGCTGCTCGATTTATTCTTATTAATAACAAATAATAACACGTGCTGCGGGTTCAGATTCAGACAGACGCTGCCGTTCTCCACGCACACTGTCACATCTGTCGTGTTATTCAATTATACGCGGGTCCACTGTACGATTCATAACCACACTTTATTTACTTGTTCTTGCTCTGCCCCACATAACATAACATTCTATACAGAAACACACCGGTCTCGCCCTCTAGCTGCCATCAGCCTAACTACACTGACCGGCTGCATTAACATCTACTGTACAATGCAATTACACCACAACATCGTGAGCTCCACCTGAACCTTTTTTAAAATGCTGCGGCACACAGCGGCTGAGCGACGGGCTCAGGTGGGCGGTGCTGCAGGTGAGTCAGAGGTGGAGCTGCTGGAGGTCAGGGAGAAGAAGAAGCTTTGCGCTCCCTCTCTGAGGGACAATCGCACCAATTACGTCGAGTCTCGAGGTCACTCACTCCACTGGAAACTGCGCAGCTACAGGAGTTCAGGTTTTCAAAATAAAAGCTCTGGTTTGTTTTAAAAGAGCGACGATGATGCAGCATGAACACAAAGATGTCTGCATGTGTTTCTGATGTCATAAAGTGTGTGTGCGTGTGTGTGTGCGTGATGTAAAGCATGAATCTGTAAAACTGAACATTTCACAAATAAAAATCAGCTTCTTTCAGTGTTTATTGTTGTTTTTGTCGTGTCATTCTCTCCCAACATTAAAGCGGATTATTTTTCGTCCCAGTGGGTTTTTACTTTTGTATTTTTTTACTGAAGACACGCTTCAGCTGCAGAAGTCATTTTTGTCTGCAGCTACAAACTACTGTGCATGTCGTGTTCATGCACAGCTGGAGCCTCAGAGCCAGATGCTGGTTCAAAGCATTGAAAAAGGTTGATTGTCCTTTTGTGAAAGAACAAAAAACTAACAAATAATTAGTTGTTAGTTGTTCTTCTCTGTGTTAATTTGTGTATTTGTGTGTCTGAGTATCTGTTATAAAACAATTAAAGTAAATAAATATGGAACTTTATAAATAAGAGAGAAAATTATTGTTTAACTGAGAGATGAATAAATGTTTTTATACTGCGTTTTCATTAGTTTCTATTTCTGTCACAGCCTTGTGTTTATTTCTTTATTCAGTGTAATTCTGATAATGTTTTACTCTGTTATCATGCTTACCTGTTTATTAATTAGTTTGTACTTTTT
>NW_005187667.1:650101-653617 GCF_000239375.1 Pundamilia nyererei | reverse complement strand
TACAGAAACACACCGGTCTCGCCCTCTAGCTGCCATCAGCCTAACTACACTGACCGGCTGCATTAACATCTACTGTACAATGCAATTACACCACAACATCGTGAGCTCCACCTGAACCTTTTTTAAAATGCTGCGGCACACAGCGGCTGAGCGACGGGCTCAGGTGGGCGGTGCTGCAGGTGAGTCAGAGGTGGAGCTGCTGGAGGTCAGGGAGAAGAAGAAGCTTTGCGCTCCCTCTCTGAGGGACAATCGCACCAATTACGTCGAGTCTCGAGGTCACTCACTCCACTGGAAACTGCGCAGCTACAGGAGTTCAGGTTTTCAAAATAAAAGCTCTGGTTTGTTTTAAAAGAGCGACGATGATGCAGCATGAACACAAAGATGTCTGCATGTGTTTCTGATGTCATAAAGTGTGTGTGCGTGTGTGTGTGCGTGATGTAAAGCATGAATCTGTAAAACTGAACATTTCACAAATAAAAATCAGCTTCTTTCAGTGTTTATTGTTGTTTTTGTCGTGTCATTCTCTCCCAACATTAAAGCGGATTATTTTTCGTCCCAGTGGGTTTTTACTTTTGTATTTTTTTACTGAAGACACGCTTCAGCTGCAGAAGTCATTTTTGTCTGCAGCTACAAACTACTGTGCATGTCGTGTTCATGCACAGCTGGAGCCTCAGAGCCAGATGCTGGTTCAAAGCATTGAAAAAGGTTGATTGTCCTTTTGTGAAAGAACAAAAAACTAACAAATAATTAGTTGTTAGTTGTTCTTCTCTGTGTTAATTTGTGTATTTGTGTGTCTGAGTATCTGTTATAAAACAATTAAAGTAAATAAATATGGAACTTTATAAATAAGAGAGAAAATTATTGTTTAACTGAGAGATGAATAAATGTTTTTATACTGCGTTTTCATTAGTTTCTATTTCTGTCACAGCCTTGTGTTTATTTCTTTATTCAGTGTAATTCTGATAATGTTTTACTCTGTTATCATGCTTACCTGTTTATTAATTAGTTTGTACTTTTTTATTTGGATTTTTCAGACATTGTGCAGTACACTTCAGCCCTGTTATATTTAGGACTGTTTACATTTATTAAAAACATTTTTACATGTTCTACTATATCGTCTGTGACGCTGTTAGCGTGTCTGTTGTTCAGCACCGCCATCTGCTGAGCATGACATCACGTTTTACCCTTAAAAACCACAAGGGGCGGAAGAGCTCTGGTGCGCCGCCTGCAGGCCGCAGAAGAAGCCGTAGTTACCGTTTCCGGGTCAGCCCAGAGCCGCAGCGCTAGCGGCCGTTGTTAGCTGCTTGGTTAGCACCATGGCGGCAGTACGCAGCTTGCGGGTCTCGGTGAAATCAGACAGCGGCTCCGACCGCTCGGACTCCGATTCCGAGTCGGATAGAGATGCCCGCGAAGCCGAGCCAATGGAGGTGGAGGAGGGAGAGCTGGAGCCCGAGGACATCTCCGTTAACCGCTCTCTGAAGGAGCTGCTGCCGGTAAGCCCGGACTAGGCCCCGGCACTCCGGGGACTGGCGTCTCCGTCGCCCGGCAGATCCGCAGGAAGTGTCGGCTAGCGGTTACTTGAACTCCCGGCTCTCTCCCCGGGAGTCAGGCGTCCGCCCCGTGCTGTGGGGGCTGCCGATGAGCGGCGGGGGCCTCGCGTTAACCGGGGCTGGTTTACGTTTTCGACATGTTTGCGGGGTTCGTGTTTATTTCAGTCACTTGTTGCTGTGTTCACGTGCTGTTTGTGTGGAGCGCACGTCCCACCAAACTCTACTTAAAAAACATCGAATTTAAGATGTTTACGTGTAAAAGAAAGCCGAGAGCGCAGAGTGCTCAACTATTTCAGCAGGTATGCGCATACCGAACTGTTCTGCTTTCTTCTAAGCGTGAACCTGGGTTTCATTAGTCTTCCTTTGTTATTTACTCTTCCTGCTAGTATAGAGTGGCCCTGCCACCAAACCTCAGCTAAAACTAGGAAGTTTAACGTTTTTACGTGCAGAAAAATGCAAAACGGGGAGAGTTATTCTATTTGAATACACGCGCACTTAGTAGTTTTTATACCTTCACGGGTGTTTCCTCCCCTGCCAGCACACAGACAGTATCCAGAGCAGTTCATCAGCTGGAGAAATGAAAGTTTTCTTCTTGTGTGAAAGTCGCGTTAGAGTTGCTCTGGAGGCCTGTGTGGCTGCTGCTGTGGACTTCATGTGTTTCTCATGTGTTTACAGTCACTTTGTAATGTTGCTGAGGCAAACCAACAGAAATGGCTCAAAGGGAAAGTGAAACCGTGGCCTCCACTGCTGTCTGTCTGTTTCACAGGACACCAGTCGGCGGTATGAGAACAAGGCCGGAGCCTTCATCACTGGAATCGACGTCAACTCTAAGGTAAACCTTCAGAGTGTGGCCGGCTGTAGGCTGCTGCAAAGTGTTTCTCACTGTGGGTGATATTAGTGAAGTACATGCAAGAGTCTGAGCGCCTGTGGGGTCAGGACGCATGTGTCACCATGACCTGATGAGGTCAGGTAAAGAGTGATAGCTGAGTGGGAAGCGCAGGGTTCCAACTCATCTGACTACTCGAGTTCTTTCCTTTTTCCTTCCTCGTCAGGAGGCGATCGAAAGGAAAGAGAAGCGAGCGCAGCGTTTCCATTTTCACGGGGAAGAGAAGGTCGGCCAGCGCAACGTTTTCCTGGATAAAGACGCCATGAAAAAAGGTACGTGTCCTCTGTGACTGTCAGCAGGCAGAGACAACCTTTTCCTGGTCGGGAGCTAGTTTAACATGTCGTCGTCTTCTTCTTCTGTGGTGCCCAGCCATCCCCCAGCTGCGCATGGAGGCAATCCATGTGATGGGCGTGGACGACATGAGCACGCAGGACGTCTTCGGGTACTTTAAAGAGTATCCTCCGGCTCACATCGAGTGGATCGATGACACTTCCTGTGAGTACGGCGTGCAGACAGAAGAGCCGGGCTCATGAACCTGCTGCACGGGGGCGGGGCATGTGACTCTCCCAGCCAATCACAGCTCGGGTCAAACCCTGTTCTCACCACCTGATGGTTTCCTAGGTAACGTGGTATGGCTAGATGATGACACCCCCATTCGAGCGCTCATCAACACAAGCCGGATGCCCGACTCGGAGACTGTTACCACGGAGACGGGGGGCTCCAGCCAGCCGGGCGAGCAGAGCAAAGGTGAGGGCGAGTACTGTAGGGGAAAAGCACCAGAAGCCGCAGGGCATTGTGGGTAAATGTTACGATGTCGCAGGTCGGCGAGGTCAAGGATCAGATGACGAGGAAGATGAAGAGGAGGAGGGCGAGGTAGACGAAGGTGGAGAGGAAACGGCGAAGAAGCGCAGCGAGGACATTGAGGGGAAAGATGGCGACGCAGAGACGAAGACGAATTCTGAGGGCAGACAGGTAGGACGCCGTCTGACCAATCAGCTTCACTGACCAGTGCCCAAAAGTGATCGATGATGTCATCGGCTGTGTGTGCGCAGGACGACCTGTCGCGGGCGGAGAGAGCGT
>NW_005187667.1:645725-649411 GCF_000239375.1 Pundamilia nyererei | reverse complement strand
TTGCTGATGAAAAACATGATCAGCTGTGATTGAGCAGCATGTAGATCCAACTATTTTCACGGTCGTTGTGGTCGTGATCATTTTGTGAGGCCACATCGAAAGTTGTGCCTCCGTCGCTTGTGTCCCGATCACAGGCTGCACCGCTGCTCCGTCTTTTTCACCGACGTTTACGTGTTTGCGCGTGCGCAGTGTGAGCGGCTGCGGTGACGCCCTCACGAGCGATTGATGATCGGGAGCTGTGAGGTGTTGATCGCGTCTCGTTACCCCGCGTATACGACACGACGCACGATGAAGGCCAAAATCGGCCGATCACCAAAACGGTCGCACGACTCAAAACGGGCCAAACGTCGCACAGTGTCTGCTCAGCTTAACACGTGTTTCCTGTGTGCAGACGACAAGAAGGAGCTGGGCGCCGCTCGCCGCAGCCGATACTACATGAAGTACGGAAACCCGAATTATGGCGGCATGAAAGGCATCCTCAGCAACTCCTGGTAAGGCTCAGAGGTCAAAGGTCATTTCTCAGAGGTCCATCCGGTGTAGATGCAGCTCTGCGTCACAGTCGTCAGTGTTTAATAAAGTTTTGTCTGCTTCCCGTTCAGGAAGAGGCGGTACCACAACCGACGGATTCAGCGAGACGTCATCAAGAGCAAGAAGCCTCTGATTGGAGACAGCATGGGCCACACGCCGCCGTACACACACCGACACTCGGGTGAGATCACGTCGCCCTCGCACAGAGAGGGCGGGGTCAGTTAGGCTTTGATCCCGAACCCAGACGAGCCCTCGGAGTATCGAAGGCGTTTTCTCCCGTCTGTCCGTAAATTTTCGTGGTCGGCCGTTAACAGTGACACGCGGCTCGTCTGTCTGTACCCTCGTCATCCACGCCACGATGACCTCACAGCACCTTGACTCCCAAAGGGAGAGAGGAGCCTCTGGGCGGTGGATAAATGTCAGAGCTGTAGACTAACTTTCTGCCACGGCGGCACAAACCTTTTAACCGCACCACAGTTTCACACGTGCACTTTTTGGGGCGAGGTTTGTGTCCACACAGACGATATCGATTTGTAAATGATTCACTAACAAGCTTGTGCTTAAAGTGCGTTGACGCTCTTTGGTGATATTGTAGACAATGTTAAACTTAATCATCACATCGGCTCCTCTGACGACCTGTTTGCTGCTGAAAGGGGGGGGGGGGGGCACGTGGGCATTCATCGCAGCATATAATGTGTTTCTGCTGCTTTTTCAGCGCTCGGAGGCTGATGTGTCAGAGCTGGCTGTGAACATCAGACGGATCAGGCCTTAACTTAACAAAAATGTTATCAGTCGTTCTTTTCGTCTTCTCTTGTTACCCACAGCTTCATCCACTCTGTCGGGCCTACGCTGCTCACCCGGGCTGGGTACCATCACTACTCGACTGGATTCAGTTTTGTCTCACAGTCAGAAATATTGTAATTCTGATCATTTATCAGCACTGATACTGTGAGACTTGAGCATCACAGCAGAGGATAAAACAGAAAAACATGAAGCAGATTTTTCTGGCCTGGGTTTTTATAGCAGAGAAACTTAAAATGTTCTGCAGTTTTGCATCATTTTGAAACGTTTACATTTCTTCAGTGTTGAACAGCAGAAATGAGGCTTTCTTGTCTGAGGAGCAGACTGATGGGTGAATGAATAATGCAGAAAACGGAGATCAGAGAGAGAGAGCTGTGCAGGAAGTGTGCTTTTGATCGTGCTGGAAGCAAAACAGCAAAAGTCCGAGTGAATTAATGACGATGTTTATCAAATCTGAAGCCTAGTTTGGATCTTCTTTTGCTGCTGGTTCAGTGAGTTTTGGTCGGAGAGAAACAAAACCTGCAGTTTAGAATCGGCGCAAAAAAGACGTAAACACAGAGCGGGCCCGACGCATCAGAATCGCTCAGCCCCGACGGCGTGTCCGTGTACGATGAGAAAGCCGACAGCTCTGTGTTTGTGTGGAGTTTGTGTATCTGCTCTTATTTACCGTTTGTTGAAATAGTTTTGTGAGCGTTTCTGACAAAATACATTTAAAAGTCGATTCAGGATTTAATGACTCGATATGTCTTTATTCAGCTCCTCGCCTCCCTCTGTCCACCTGCACTTTAGAACCACAGCCAATCACAGAGGTCCCGCCCCTGACGTTCACTGATTGGGACACACGATAGGGGCATGTGTTAGTTGTTGACCACACGGAGACTTTGAGAGTTGCTGAGACTTTTTTTTTTCTTTTTTACTGGAACAGCTGTTTTTCTTAGTCGCACCATTGAAACGATTGGTCTCTAGAGCCCTAAATGTGGTTTTCTTCTGCTTCATGCTAACGTTTTCATGACTTCTGTGCTTTCAGCGGATCTCGTCAACCTGCCCGAGGAGCCCATCAAGGAAGAAGAGGAGGAGGAGGAAGACGACGGCGACGAGGACATGGACTCTGACGACAGGGTGGTGGAGTACAGGGAGAGGGGGGACAGGGGCGGTGGCTCACGCTCACTGGGGGCGGGGCTCCACAGCCAGACGGACCGCTCTCCGTCTCCGTGGTCCGAGTCGGACGAGATGGACTACGACCTGGAGCTGAAGATGATCTCCACGCCGTCGCCGAAGAAGAGCAAGAAGATGACGATGTACGCCGACGAGCTGGAGACGCACCTGAAGAGCATCCGGTCAGAGTCGCTCACGTGTGTGTGTGTGTGTGTGTGTGTGTGTGTGTTTTGTTTTTCTATTCAGTTTTATTTTCACAACAACAGTCGCCTCAAGGCGCTCCTACAATAATACATACAGAGAAAAACCCAACAATCATATGACCCCCTATGAGCAGCACTTTGGTGACAGTGGGAAGGAAAAACTCCATTTTAACAGGAAGAAATGTCCGGCAGAACCAGGCTCAGGGAGGGGCGGGGCCATCTGCTGTGATTGGTTGGTTACAAAAGACATGCTGCAGACTGAGTGTGTGTGTCTGTGTGTGTGTGCACGCCTCTCAGTGAGGCTGAGCATTAAATTAAAATGGAAAGAGCCATCATGTTTGCTCACAGCTTTTATTTTGAAAATCAGGGGTGCCGCAGTGTTCCTGCTTCCTTCAAATACCAGAACCTTGTTTTTACGTCTGAGTGGGCGGCCTCACAGGAAGTGACATCATAGAAAAATCAGGCATTCTGCAGTTTTGGGTGATGATGGTGGGAAGTGGGCGGATCCCGAGTTAAACTTTATTTAACTTTGAAGCGAGTGAGAACGATTGGCTGGTCACCAACCAGCAACTGTAAAACAACCACTACCACATACTACTTCCTGTGTGGGCGGATCTTTAGTCTCCAGGCTGTTGCTGTGAGTACTGACAGTTACTGTGTCCCAAAACCTAAGCTGCATCCTCCGGAGGACCGAGAAGGCTGGAAGTAAACAGCTCTGAAACTGGACGGTGTCGCCTTCAGATCTGCGTCAGCGCTGTCTCGGTGGAGTTTAATAAACTCGTCCGTCTGCTCCTTGCTGTCTAAAATGTAACAGGACACTGGAGTAAACTCGACCATCTGTTTAATCAGTTTTCTGTTTGACGTTTATTCAGCTGTGTGAAAACCACCTGCGGGATTAATAAAGTTTTATTTTATCTAATAACTTTAATCTGAGCCAAACCGATTTACTCACGAACAAATAAAACAAAAAGCCAAACAATAACATTTTTAGGTTGTCTA
>NW_005187667.1:641455-644924 GCF_000239375.1 Pundamilia nyererei | reverse complement strand
TCTTGTCTTTATTTTTAGTTAGCACCTTAAACACTTAAAGCTGTAAGCTAATGATGGTTATATAAGAGCAGATGCTGCTGGTGCAGTCAGCTGTATGGATGATGATCTGACTAGTGGACTATCATTGTCTAAGTAACTTATATATTACATTTAAACTGAGTAGCGAAAGACCACGGTGGTCTGTAAAGTGTCTGGTGTAAATACTGTTATGTTTTCTTTATTTACTGTGCTAAGTTCCTTCCTTTTACTTTGTATCTTATACTTTTACTACGGTTATTTATTACTGTGCTGCTTCTTGTTTTATTGCTGCTGTGAGCTACCAAACAAATTTTGTTGTATAACTACAATGACAATAAACTTCTTCTTTGTGTCTTTATCTTATCTGAAAACGATGTGCCGGGAGTTTGCCGTTCTCGCCCCGGCTCGCTGATGGGTAACAGACGTCTCCAAAAATGTCGAAGCACTTTTGCAAATATGCGGTGTCTTGATAAACCGAGCAGATATTTGAAGTTTGCACAGCCACATTCTCGCCTGAAAATATGTTAAAAGTTTATTTTGTGACCCAGAAAGAATAATAAGAGTAATATTAAAACTTAGTTGCAGTAAAGGACATACCCGACCCATCCTTCAAATTCGGGGAAATGGAGGAGGCATTTTGGGATATATTTGGAGGAGTCTACGCCGCGTTGCTGTGATGTAATCGGCCTACAAATGCGGCCTCAGGAGGATGCAGCCTAGGTTGTGGGACACAGCTAGTTAATGCATGAAAGATTTTCTTCTGCTCTGATCATTAAACCTGCAGGAATGTTTCGCCGCCGCGCTCACACACGTTTGCTTTGCGTTTAACTCTGCCTGTGTCGCACCGTTCAGGAACAGGATCGGAACGTCGGGATCACAGAGCAGGACCAAAGCCTCGTCGCCCTCTAAGGTGACGGACGTGCGGCAGCTGCTGGAGGAGAAGCGGCAGGGCCACTCTCAGCACAGCCAGCCCCCTCCGGTGGTCAGCGGCGGGAAGACAGGTGAGCGGTTTAAATCCAGGTGCTTGCTGTGCTGCCGTGAGGCGGGCCTCTGACTCTGACGCTCTCCGCAGACGTACGGCAGCGGCTCGGGAAAAGACGCTACTCTCCAGACAGACGCCGCTCCCCCTCGCCGCTGTCCCCGAGAGACACTCCCCTAGCCAGAGATGTGCATCGCAGACTGGGCGTGGCCAGTCAGGACAGCAGAGGCCACTGCTCAAACTCATCCACAGACAGGAAGACGGGTACGGAGGCGACGCCGACCTCTGTCGTCTTCTTTCTTTGCTGTGTGGCGTTTGTAACGCTCTCTCTCGTCTGCAGGCGGGCTGTGGAGCAGACTCGGCTCCAGCGACGACGACGGCAGCAGCGCTGCCGCCAGACGTCACGACAGGTCAAGCGGCCGCTCGGCGGGGCTGTTCTCCTCTTCCTCATCGGGCCGGGATGGCGGTGGCAGCAGTAGAAGCGAGAGGAGGCGTGGTGACGGAGAGGGGGACAAAGAGGAGGAGGATGACAGGCGCGGGGACGAGGAGGACGACTCGACGCTGCAGAGGATGTGGGGCGCCATGATCAAACAGAAGCAGGAGCGTCTCACCCACAAGATGAAGAAGAGTCGGCTGGACAACCTGCCCTCGCTGCAGATCGAGATCAGCCGTGACAGCAGCGACGAGTCCGACGCCTGAACCACACGAGGAGGAGGGGGCGGAGCAGTATTTCCTCTGATGGACGACCCGGGTGAGTTGGGGAACGGGGCCGGGCGGCGAGCTTCTCCCTTTGAAAACACCTGAAATAATGACTCGTAAATATCAACAGAAACATTTCATAAAACTTCTCCAGGGAGCCGCAGTCCACCTCGACTGCTCCCTGAAGCTCCGCCCACCTTTAATTTCAACTTCCTGCAGTGTGCGCCCTCCTCACTTCCTGTCTGAAGCGAGGTGAAGTTGCAAATTGTCACTTTATCATCCAGATCAGTGACAGTTGTTTGGGGGCGTGGCCTCTAATCACCTGCTGCAGGTGAGGCAGAATAGAGCCAAAGGAAGCGATCCGTCCCCTGAAGTCGTATCGCCCAGTACTGAGGGGTCAGTCGGGTTGTGAGGTCATTTCCTGCCTCGGCGTTCCGGAGTTTGTTCACTCGGCTGTGGATCTGAGGACATTTCGGAGGAAGTCCTGCGAAGTTCGGTGCTAATTATGAGCAGAGGGCGAAGCTTTGGTTCCCGCGGCCTCCTCTCCTCCTGCCTGTGGTGTTCTGTCAGGATGTGGCAAAGCATCATGGGAAACTCTCCGCTCACCTGCTGCTGCTCTTCTTGTCACCATTCTCGCTCGCCACCATTCCTCAGCTTTTCCCCGTCTGACTGCAGCTCAGACAGTGAAGTGACTCCGCCTCCAGCGTGTGGTGTAGGCGTGGTGTTAGCGCTGGCAGGACTGGGGCGTCCGCTGTGGGACATTTTCCTACTTTTTGTCTCTTTATTATTCTTTTTTTCTTCTAAACACCTTGTTGATGACCCGGATGTGTGTGCGAGTGCGAGTCCATCGACTGTTCCTGTGACGTCACATGATGTGTTGTTTTTAAATGAAACCTTTGGGTCCACGTGCAGGTGACACCACACTGCTGCTCCTGAGATGAGATCATTATTAAAGTACCGGCTGATGTTTTATTCCACACGTGTCGAGTCTTCTTCCTGTAACCCTGACCACAGATACCTGCACAACACAGGTGTGCTTTTCAGGCGGGTGTTCCAACAACCAGGGAGGGGTTGTGAGCTCATTGAGGCGTGGCCTCTGCGCTGGACGCAGACACACAGATGCTCAGGAACAGCCAAATATAAAACCATCTTCTTCAGACGTGTTGGTGCGATTAACCTCAGCAGCCATATTATCAGGCTCCAGGTCAGAATTGTGCGTCACCATCCACCTGTCAGCTAAAGAGGCCACACCCCTCCATAATGCAAATTTTAATCCTTAATTTAAACAGTTGAGTTATTTTAAAAAGTCTGCAGACGTGTGTGTTTCTCGCTGTTGGAGCTGCTGCCTGGATAAATGCGACGCTTCTGTCAGGTGTACGACTCGAACACGTGACCCTCAGAGAGGATCATGTTCACAGGAAAAAACGAAAACATTGCAAATGAAAATGACAAATGTCCAGCAGAAAACACTTCAGCTCACAGTCGTGTCAAAGTGCTTTATGATGTCAGGTAAAGACCCCTGAGCTGTCACTGTAGCGACAGCCGGATGGAAAAACCTCTGGCAGAAGTTGGACGATGGGACAAAGACATGCTGCAGAAGAGAGCCAGAGATTAATAATTACTAACGATTAAATGCAGAAAGGTGTATTACCACACCAAGAAACACTCAGTGCATCATGGGAATCTCCAGCAGCACAGTACCTGTAATACCTACAGCATGTTCTAATCGCTCTAATAGGATATTATGGTCGACAGTATCGAACGCTGCACTGA
>NW_005187667.1:625095-641384 GCF_000239375.1 Pundamilia nyererei | reverse complement strand
CCTTCACTAAAGCTGTTTCTGTGCTGTGATGAGCTCTGAAACCTGACTGAAACTCTTCAAATAAGCCTCTGCAGATGATCTGTTAGCTGTTTGACTCTTTCAAGGATGTTTGATATGATTGAATTTGATGAAGTTAAGGTAAGGCCGGCTCAGCAGCGCTCTGGCTGCGGCGCCGACAGACCACAGTGATCTTTTCAGCAGATTCAGATGAGCCTGAACAGTGAGCTCAGTTCCATAGTCGTTACTATGCAAACTGTCATGAGCGCTGAACAATGGCCGTGAGTAGCATTCAGAGAGTTGGGAACCCTCAGCTCAGCCTTTCCCTTTTCATGTGTTCTCAACGCCTCATTGAAACTTACAGGACGTCTGGGTGAAACACACGTTCTGGCCTGATGAGGTAGCTCTTTGGTGTTGGTTACGCCTCTTAACTCTTAGGAATCATTCAAGCATGAAAAAGTCACCTAACTGCAGAGATGAACCAGTGCTGCGTCTGCATATAACAAATAACCTGTGTGTTCCTGCAGGCATTACACACAGCTGCTCCCAGTTCAAACTGGTGATGTTGACTCATAAGTTTGTTATAATTGTGTAAACTCTGTTTTCTCCTGATGTACTTGTCTGTACGTAGTTCCCATGTTTATGAGGGATGGCACACACTTTTTAAGACTTTTACAAAGACACAGTTCGATCAAAATGTAGAATTAAAATTGTTTGAATTGATTAAATTTAGTTTTTAAATATACATATCTATATTTATTTATTGGTGTTACGATATGCGAACATAGTTTCTAATGAGTAACGTGTTTATTTGTGAGTAGTGCTGCGGCCTGGTCGTTGAGTAAGAGCTGTTGCAATCATTTTTCGTTATGTAATCGGGATTGACGGTACTCCACTCTGATTGGCTTATTTGTGTGGCCGTTATTTCCCCCAACTAATCGCAAAGAAAACCCAGGTTAAGGCGGGCTGAAACCAGCCAATGACACTGCACTGACATCACGACTGTTATAAAAACCTCAACGTGACGTAGACTTCCTTCAGTTACAGTCGCCATTTTCTTGTGGTCGTTGAAAGGGCACTGAACTGCGACAGAAGACGGCTGAAATATACCCCCGAACCGGCGTGATTTCTCAACAAGTCCGGGACGAACAGTTAGCCGTATGAGTTCATGGACTGCCTGCTGATCAGTGGTTATGGTTTCGGTAAGACTCGCTTAGGTTTGGCCGAGTGTCTCAGCTCAAAGATGGACGACAGCGCGGCGAGGGAAGACGCCTGCCGGGAGTACCAGTCCTCCCTCGAAGACCTGACGTTTAACAGCAAGCCGCACATCAACATGCTGACCATCCTGGCCGAGGAAAACATCAACTTCGCCAAGGATATCGTGGAAATTATTGAAGCACAAATAAGCAAGGTTTTTATGAATATAGAATACTTTCATACTGAGATGTTTGCTGTCGATGTATGTAGTTAGCTGCTAGCCGAACATGGCGACGAGGTCGGCCGCGGTAACGGTCTGAAAACATCCAGCTGTTTGTTCTGCTAGCTCCGCATTCAGCCAACTCTTGAACAACTGTGTGTATTAAAGTCAACCGACCATTTATTCTTTATTGTACTCAGCAGCACGCCATTTCTCTGCAGACTCGCTGTAGGTACTCGATGTGGTCTGGAGTTGAAATCCACCTTAAATCAGCCCACCTTAAATCAGTCCGTCTTTACCGTTCGCTCTGCGTTTTCCTCTTTAATGTGGAGTAAACGTCAGTAGACGTGAGTAGAAAAGAAGGCGGCACTTTAGCGGGACGTTAACTTTGGTTCAGCTTGTTGCCATGGTAGTTTGTTTAAACCAACTTTATTTAAACAACTGCAGCGACAGAATACTTTCTGACACGTGGGAAGGGCCGAAATCTGCACGAGGCTCCTTTAAAACCTAGATTAAAGTTCAGGCTGATGATTATTTCTTAAAATTAAAAAATACTAAATTCACAAAATGGATGTTTTTTGAAAGTCTTGTTTCTCTGGGTTATTAACACAAAGGATGAGGCCACATAGAGCTGGGGAAGTAAATCTGAGTCACTTTCCTGAACAGGGGAAATCACCGCGCTGTTATTTCTGGCCTCAGTCGGACAGTAGCTCTACTGAACTCCCGGTCATGTCTCAGTTTGTGCCCTGCTGGTCTCAGGCTGATGCTCTGGAGTGTCTGAAGTGGTCTAAACTTTGTTTAATAAAGAAACAGTAAAAACCTTGAATTGGCCTAAATTCCTCACATCAGGTTCAGCAGTTTGACTTTAAACCAAGGACAGATTTCATAGAAGTGCCTGACGTGTTGAAGTGTCGCCCGCTGATGTCTGTAAATGAATAAATAACTGCTGTGCTGATGGTGTCACAGTTCTCCTTTAGAAGTCTGAGGTGTGCACATGTTGAACAAAGCTTTGGTAAACAGTCAAACTTCCCTCTGCAGCACTTGAGCTTTCAATCAGCGTTAAGCTCGTCACATTGATCTGATTGAGGATTAGCGGCTCGAGTTTTTGGTGGATTTTGACCATCTGTAGTCCTGCTGAGCTCAGACCACATCAGTGTCTCTGAATGGTTTCAGTCTGATCTGTTGTGTGTTATCAGTGTCGGGTCATTGATTAACGGGGCGTCTTCAACACCCCCTCCGCCCGCCATCACGTTACACTCAGCTTCTGGTCCATGACACTTGATTTAATTCTCGAGTGAATCTTGAATTCTTGAAAAATGTGATTTGAATGGTTAAAATGTTTATAATAAAAAATGTGAAATGTGCTTTTTGTCATTTTTTATTTCCCAGTGTAATTTCTTGGCATGACTGGTTTCATTTACTGCACACACTGAGGGAGGGAGGGGGATTAAAGATGTCGGGGGTCAAAGTGGAGCTGTGAGGGGGAATAAAGCTCACTGGGGGTGGAGTCACCTCGAAGACGAGCCTTCTGGGTAAACGTACAAAGAGCGGTGGAAGGTTACAAACGCTCTTTGGAGGTAAACGGCTCCTGGACTGAAGCCTGGCGGCGCCACGGACTCATTTTGTAACTCAGCAGACGCTGAGTGGACTCGTGAAGATGACTTTTCCTTTTTCTCCTGTGAAGACGCAGCAGCGCACGGACTGACTGGGACTGAGATGTTTTCCTGCAGTTCTTGACCTTTTGAACTTTTTCCACGTTTTTGGGTGCTGAGGGGCGGGGCAGGTGTACTGTGAGCTTTTATTCTGAAATGTTGCTTTTAACCCCTGTTTGTTTTCTAAACTTGTCGAGTTCTCTTATTGCTCCAGGCCCCACCCAGCGAGAAGCTTCCAGTTTTGTACTTAGTGGATTCCATAGTGAAGAATGTTGGAGGAGAATACCTTGCAGTGTTTGCTAAAAACCTAATCCCTTCATTTATATGTGTCTTTGAAAAGGTACAGTTCTCTTTGCTGCCGTTTGGCCTTGTTAAGATTTAAGCAGTGACATGTTAGCAGCCCTCGCACTCCCTCCTGTTTGTCCTGTTGCTTGCTTTCTTCTGTGTAGTCTCCTGCACTCTGCTCCTGTCTTACTGCGTAACGTACTGCTAATGAAAGCTGGAGGGAGGCTTTAGGACTTTAGCTGATGTTTTGAAGTGGACTAACAGCTGTGCACAGTGTGATGTCGGCTTTTTGTTGGTGGCTGTGGACCAAGCGCTGTCCTCTGTTTGTAGGTGGACGAAAACACTAGAAAGTCCCTGTTCAAGCTGCGCTCCACCTGGGACGACGTGTTCCCGCCCAAGAAGCTGTACGCGCTTGACGTGAAGGTCAACTCTGTGGACCCAGCGTGGCCCATCAAGCTGCCGCCGCCCACCCCCAACTCCAGCATCCACGTCAACCCCAAGTTCCTCAAACAGGTGTGTACGAGCGGGGGCGTGAGCCTCGGGCAGCCCGAGGTCGCCCCGGCGCAGAGGTTTGCTCCTGAGGTCCTCGTCGGGCTTCTCAATAAATGTGTCTGTGCCCTTGAAATGTCGATAAAGAAGATGTAGTGAAACGTGCAGGTACACCCCCGAGGATTGTTCACATGTAAATAAGTTATTGTTACAGTAACTACCACAAACAATGTTTCCTATTAAGAGTCTTTAAAAGGTCCAGAGAGCTTCAGCGTGGGAGGTTTTTGTTTTTAGTTTTTCTGCTGTAATATCTTCAAATAAAGATGTGCTGAGGAGAATAAACCCGGCAGAACTCTGTGTTTAATACTTACTATTTTGTTTTTATACTTTTGCTCTTATGAGCGTTGAGTTTTTGTACCTGATCTGAGGTTTCGGTTGTGCTTGGTTACGTTGTGAAGCTGCTTTCAGATCTGCTGTCGAGCTCACGTCAGATAAAGTAGAAAAATGAAGCTGGGAGCAGAAATTGGTTTGTTTGGCTCAGAAATGACAGAATTTGACCATTTTTAACCAACTAAAGTGACGTTTAGAGCCGAGCAGACGTCATGCTTTTATTAAACTGTTGACTGGTGTCAGACTGGGTTAACCTGTCAGGACATCCATGCAGAGTGAACCTGATAAACTGGTTCAAACCAGTGTTAACCACTGTCAGGTGGCTGCATGCAGGTTTGGTTAGTTTGATCACTGGAAATGTTTTTAAAGAGGTTTTCCATAAATATGACCGGGTCAAGTGTCACATCCACGTGCTCCTTACCTGTGTCCGGGTCAGGCTCCAGGGTTGGACCCCAGTGACCCTCCCTGGTCTCTGACCACACACAGCATCATCCACATTGAGCGATGGGATTTTGTGGAGCTGAACTTGAGTTCTAAACCGAAGTTATCTTTCTCTCCGTCTTTCAGCCTGAGGAGTCTTCATCCTCTCCCAGGCCAACCCCGGCCCAGCCACCGCCCACGGCCCCACCCGCCCCTCAGCCGGTCCCTGCCGCCATCAGTCAGTCCAGCCTGACACAGGAGCAGCTAATCCGGCAGCAGCTGCTGGCCAAACAGAAGCAGCTCCTGGAGCTCCAGCAGAAGAAGATCGAACTGGAGCTGGAGCAGACCAAAGCTCAGCTGGTACGACCACCTGGGGCTGTAAGATCACTGTTAGCCAATCACGTGTCCGCATCACAATCCAGGGGTTCAGACTTAAGCTAAAACCAGAACATTATCTGAGCGCTGTCATGGCCATTCACTGCTTTTAAAACCCTGAAACACCCCGAATGTGTTAAAGCCTTCAGCTCCAGTTCAGATCAAACTACAAACCAGTTTGATCTGAACTGGGACGCTGCTAGTTCCCATTTAAAGGGTAAAAATGACAGGAAGAAGCAGCAGAGTCTTAAATCTTTTGTTTTGGCTCAAAGCTCACCTGTCACTTGTCCGAAGGTTTAGAGCAGCGGTCCCAGGGCCGTGAGAGTCGAGGCTCGGTTTATGGTTTTCAGGGTTTTTGTCGTTAACGCTGTTTCCTCGGGTCTTTTCCCGTGTGTTATGACTTGTTGTTTTTGTTTTGTACTGGTTTTACTTTCCTGTATTTATCCGCGACACCTTAAAGCGGAGTTTATCTGCTGTCAGGTTTGTTGTGTGGAAACTTGCACATATTTAACAGGCAGCTCTGTCACATGGTTACAGGTCAGCGGCTTCACATTACCAGCAGCGACGGCGATCTCCACTTCATCAGCAGTGAGCCCGGCGCCCAAGCTCATCAGCCAACCCGCTCCCGTGGTCCGACCCTGGGTACCCCCTCAGAGCGATTCAAAGTCGTCCGTCAGAGACCCCCGGCTGAACCGCCCGCCCACTGGCCCCCTACCTAAAGACCAGCCTGCCACAACAAAAAGAGAGACTCCACCCACCACAGGAAGTCACACTCTCGCTCTGGAGAAAGCCAGGATGCAGAAGAAAGACGCT
The DNA here is from genome assembly GCF_000239375.1 of Pundamilia nyererei. Taxonomy (NCBI): domain Eukaryota; kingdom Metazoa; phylum Chordata; class Actinopteri; order Cichliformes; family Cichlidae; genus Pundamilia; species Pundamilia nyererei. The sequence goes on along the minus strand of NW_005187667.1, from coordinate 635,546 downwards.
CCACAGGAGAAACCCAAATCCAAATCGCCGTCTCCAATGGCGAAGAGTGGGCCGAGTAAAACCAAAGCAGCGGAGGCAGCGCTTCAGAGCGGCACGAAGAAAGACCCGCGGCTGAGGAAACGCACGCAGGACAAGGTGGGCGAGGGCAAGGACGGTGAGCAGAAGGAGAAGAAGCGATGTGGTGATGAGGAGCGGGAGGATGCTGCACGGGGGGCGGAGCCTCAGAGGTTCAAAGGCAAACTGGTGAATGGTTCGGTCGCCAAACACGAGCGTGACAAGGCTGCTGATAAGACCGCTGGCAACGCCAGAACGCATGCAAGGAAGCGCACTCGCTCGCGGTCTAGGTCGCGATCCCCCGCCGGCTCCCCAAAGAGGAAGGACAGACGCTCGCCAAAGGGCAGAGCCCGCAGCAGCTCGTCCTCGCCATCACCTTTACACAAAGCTGGAAAACCACGGAGGCTCGACCTGCTGCACGGCAAGCCCGGTCGGGAGGACCGTCCCACCCCCAAAAGCCAATCTGAGAGCAGAAGGTCCAAGAGACCCGGGGAGGAACGCCACTCCGAGACCAGAGACTCTCACTCGCCACGCAGCCACGACGGAGGCTGCAAGGAGATGAAGGACGCCCCTCACCGCTGGAGGAGCGGCTGGGAGGAGAGTAAACAGTGAGTTGGTCAAACGCATCAGAAATATTATTCAAAAGTTTTAAAACTTTAAAAAACTTAAATCGTTTTCCTCCTCAGCATGAAGCTGTCGGGCGACGTGCACGCCAAGCCCACGCCTCAGAGACACAAACCGTACAGCACGCCAAACCGCCCCAGCACCCCCCGAACCCCGAAGCACCGGCTCAGCGTCGACGCCAACCTGCAGATCCCCGATGTCCTGAACTCCGCCTCCAAGAAGGACCTGCTGAGGAGGGTACGTTCACTGACCCGCTCACATGCAGGATAAAGCTGTTTCAATGGTTTTCACTTGTTATGATCAGTGGGGGGGGGGTTACCATGTCACTAAATATCATGTGACTATGACATGTCTGCAGGCGAGCAAGCGCATGGAGAGTGGCGAGATCTCCCGCGAGGAGTTCCTCAATATGGCTCACCAGATCAAACAGCTGTACCAGTATCAGGAGGAGATCCAGCTGCGCAAAGACAGCTGGGACGAATCAGACTTCCCCGTCAAGAAGCAGCCGCCACTGCTGAGCACTCCCTCATCTCAGCCCCGCCCCCACGAAGGCATGGACCCGGCGGAGCTGTCATACTACGAGCACAAGTCGAAGCTGAGGAAGACTCAGGTCAATCACCGACCTGCCGGAGAGGAGTGGGAGGGGGAGGAGACTCCCGAGATCACCGACAAACCAGGGCACAGCGAGAAGATGGGTGGCGGTCAGAGCGGCGGACATCCGCCGCCACATAAATACAACCGAGGCCCGCGAGACAGGCCAGGTGAGCGTCACATGATCAATAAATTAGCCAGAGAACAGAGCTTTATTACTTAAACAAAAACACATCTGCTGCCCTTTTCAGGTGAGAGGCGGAGCAAAGAGTGCGAGGAGCATCGGGCGCCGCTCGCCCCCATGGTTGAGGAGTACAACCACGGCAAAGAGTTTCCAGCGCTGAAGCCAGGTCTTCGCTTCACGAAGAGACCCGAACACAGAGAGACAAGTGAGTGCACGCCGCCACCATGCTGCGCTGCGTTCACGTGTTCAAGTGGCGTGAAGGTTACCTGTTATCTGTCATCTTTATCCACAGAGAGGTCAGAGGTCAGGTTCTGGAGCGGCGGGGTGTCAGGGTGTCGATCAGGGATACTTCAGCAGGGTTAGACATTTCTAACGAGTCCTACACATTCAGTCAGGAGCCCCGATTACATCATCAGCTAACCGCTAATTAGACACTCCCTCTCACCGCCAGCCTTTCAAGGCATTGTGGGAGTCGTAGTCGGCCACCTCTGCAGTTCTGTAGTGTCACCCTCACATTCAGACAGATGAAGCTCAAACTGTAATTTATCAGCTGACAGGAAGCGGCTGCGTTCACAGCATTTCTTTTTCTGTGGTTTCCAGGTGAGAGAGAGTGGACCTCGCCGCTGACAGAACGGCAGCATTATAACGACCGCGAGGAGCAAAAGAGCAGCTACAATGTCCCACGGCGGTACGGCCCACCTGCTGACGCCCGCAGGCCGGAGGTGCCCCCTCCCTCGGGCACAGTGGTCCACAGGAACTCCCCGAGCCCAGCTGGCCTGGACGCCACGGCGACACGCTTCGAGCGCGAACGGCTATCACCGTTACAGAAAGACTCTGCTGACATGAGCCCGATAGCGCGCTTTGAGAGCCCAAACAGCGAGCACTCGGACGACGGGCCCCTGGATGCCCCGCCGCCTCATGCTTCAACCAAATCCATCCTGAAGGCGCCACTCCCCCGTGGAGGGCCGCAATCTTCGGTCCGACAGCACGGCGGGTCACCCGGACACACACCACCTCACGACGGGGGACACCCCCCTGCACGCTACAATGGCCCCGGTCATATGGGCTCTTCTAGGCCTCACGCCCCAGGATGGTATGAAGGCGGCGGTGGCCCTGGGCGGTTCGATGACTCACTGCAGTGTGAGGGGTCTCACCACCCAGCCCCCGGCAGGTTCGAGGGTGCCGGACCAACTCATCACACAATGGCGGAGAGGGTGGACGGTCCCGGACACATCAGTCATGGCCCGATGAGAGGCGGAGAACGAATAGGGCGGTTTGAGGGCCCCCCTCAGGGGCCCGGCAGGTTCGGGGCTCCTGTCGCACTACAGACACGATTTGAGGTGCCGGCACCGGGCCACTCAGAGGGCCCGCTGCAGCGCTTCGAAGCACCACGTCACTTAAACAACATGGGTCCCGGCCCTGGATCCGCCCCCATGGGCTTCCAGCAGCGGCCCACACGCTTCGAGGGCCCCACAAGGTTTGATGGCCCTGGACACTTCGAGGGGCCGGGCCAACCGGGCCCCCGGTATGACGTGCCACATCAGGGAGGCCCCCCGCACTTCGAGCACTTCCCCGGGCAGGGCCACCTGCGCTTCGAACCCCAACACAACCTGCAGCCCCTCATGAGACAGATGGGCCCGCCCATGTACGAAACCCCCATGGCCCCCCAGCAGAACTTTGCCATGCCCCCCCAGCGTTTCCCGGACCCCATCAATCCTCAGTTCCCTGCAGCATCAGCGGCGTTCCCGGCGCAACAGAACATGCAGCAAGCCGGAAACTTCCATGTGCAGCCGTTCAGTCAGCCAGGACCTGCCCCCTTCTACAACCCCGGGGCACCCGCTGTTGGCTTACAGCAGCCGGTAAGCAACGCACAGGACATCACAGGATCTAGACCAATAAGAACAGAGGTAGTTTCAGACAGGTTTCAATCAGAGCTGCCTCAGTTCAGTCCAGTGTCAAATTCAGAGCAACTGGAGCTCCACCCACAGCTGAGCAGCTGTGACTGTAGTTTGGGGCAACCAAACACTTAGGCATCAGTTAAGTCAGAGTTGATGTGATACATGGAGACGCAGCTAAAAGAGCCGTTATTGGCCTGCTAACAGCATGCTAGCATGCTAATCCTGTATAATCGCAGTGCCTGAGTCTCCTCATGCGATACATGCACCTGAGTTTTATTTAGAAAAAATGAAACTTTAAAACCTACATCTATCGCTGAGGCACAGCCAGCCTATGTTGCTAACTTCTGCAACTACTCCAGGTCAGTTGGAGCGAATGGAGTTCTTCCATATAAAACAGCCAATCGGGTAGGCCCAGCAGGCATGCAGCAAGCAGCACAGATGGACTGCAAGTGTTACTGTTCTGCATGGTCACAAGTTTCTGGACCTTTGACCTCTGTGATGATTAATTTTCCTTTTTAATTGTTTTTCTTTTTTTAAAGAGAATTTAAAAAACAAACAAAACTACATTTAAAGGTATCAGGCTGTGCAGAGGGCGGAGTTAATGCTACAGAGCGTGCTGTTGCGCCGGTTCAGGACATTTATCATTAAATTAGCCCCACTACTGCCAGAAGGTGGCAGCAGACGCTGCTGAGCAAACAAGTGAACGTGTCAGGTAGGAGTGAGGTGCAGAAATGGCAGGAAGATGTGCAGTTGATCCTCTGAGCTGGTGGCTCTGATTGGTGCAGAGTTGTTGAGCAGGGCGAGTTCCTGGGGAATGATCTGAGTGTTTGTACCTGTGCTGTTTTCAGGTGAGCGTGATGGGAGCCATGGCCCAGCCCTTCCTACCTCAGACCGCCGTGCCTTTCGGACAGCAGAGTAAGTTTGCGTGGCGTTTGTGTCGGTCAGCTTTAACGCTCTCGAGTTTAAGGTCAGAAATCGTGACTGGTTGTTGGTATTTGCGTAGATCCGCAGGTCGTCCCTCCGGAGAACCACTTCGGTCAGGTGGACGTGAACGACCTGCTGTCCAAGCTCCTCTCCACCGGCATCATCAAACCCTCGCAGCCCGACGCCGCGCCCGCCTCCAGCAGCGGTCAGTGAAGCCCCTCCCTCTGTCACCTTTAACCTTCTTCTTCAGTCGAGTTTGATGTGTTTGTTTTCTTTTCCAGAATCGTCTTCTGTACCTCCGCCGGCACCGCCACCAGAGGAGGAGGAAGAGGAGGAGCAGGAGGTGGAGGGTGAGGGCGAGGGCGAGGACGACGTGCTGGACCTCACCAGCTTCAGCATCGACGATATGAAACAGTGAGTATTTGCCTGTCCTCATCGTCGTGGTTACACTTTGTTCTGCTGTGACTCACTTTGCCCCGCCCCTCTCGCAGGCGCTACGAGAGCGTGGTGACGAAGCTGTACTCAGGGAACCAGTGCTGCCTGTGCAGCATGCGCTTCACCGCCGCCCAGACCGACATGTACGCTGACCACCTGGACTGGCACTTCAGGCAGAACCACGCCGGCAAAGTGGCGAGCAAGAAGGTCACGCACCGCCGCTGGTACTACAGCCTCACGGTGAGAACGAACACGCCTCATGGGGTGCGGCGCCTAGCTCCCTGTGGAGCGCTCTGATGTAACGATACGTTTGTCGTGCAGGACTGGATCGAGTTCGAGGAGATCGCCGACCTGGAGGAGCGCGCCAAGAGCCAGTTCTTCGAGAAGGAGAACGAGGAGGAGGTGCAGAAGAGCCAGGCGGCTGCCAAGGAGAAGGAGTTCCAGAGCGTGAGAGCCACCAAGGACCAGGTGGGAGAGGTGAGTACGGCGGACGGCCAATCGACGGCCAACCTGCTTGTCGGTGACATCACAGGCTCGCCCAATAAAAATGCTTCCTTCCTCCCTGCAGAGCTGTGAGATCTGTCAGGAGCCCTTTGAGACGTACTGGGTGGAGGAGGAGGAGGACTGGTTCCTGAAGAACGCCGTCAAGGTCGATGACAAGGTGTGCCGAGGCTCCACCCATCCACTTCTAATCAGTAAGATGACCAATAAGAACAAAGCGAGTGACCAGCTGTTTGTTTTCCCTCCACAGAACTTCCACCCCTCCTGCTTCGAGGATTATAAGAATGTAAGTCTCACCTCCTCCCTCACCTCCTCCCTCACCTCCACCTTCCTCCTCTTTCTTCTTCTCTGGTATAAACTCACGTTTTTCTTTGCGCCGCTCTCATTTGTCTCCTCAGACATCGTCGTATGTCGACGTCACGCCGTCGCCCAGTAAGCTGCTGACCGACCACCCGCTGGGCGCCTTCGTGAAGACGGAAGAAAAGCAGGAGGAGGTCACTTCCTGTGCTGTTGCTGCCGCTGCTGCTGCTGCCGCCACCTCAGTGAAACAGGAGGTGCAGAATGAGAGCGGGGAGCCTCCTGAAGTGAAGACGGAGGCAGGTGAGGAGGCGGCGGCGTTGTGAGGTGGCGGCGGTTTTTAGCTGCAGGGACTCGTCCTCTGCGTCTGTACTTGAATACATTTTTGTATTTGGACTCGCGGCCACGCGGCTGCCTCAGTGAACCTGTACATGACCTAATTTATACATTAAAGTATTTTTGGTAACTCTGGTGTTACAGTGATTGAATCAGCTGTTACCCCTGTACATAGATTATTGATGATTGATTGGTTTATCGATGGGCCCTCGCAGGTGTTGAAGGTAAGCATCGTCTGAGCGGAAGGCGTCGTGGACTCGTCTGCCGAGGAGCCCGCCCTCTTTCCGTTTTTCTTTCTCTTTGGATCAATAAAAGCATCTGAAAGCTGTTTGTGTGAATACTGATTGATCTCATTGATCGTTAATTGCCTGAGTTTTACTGTCATTTGGGTTCCAAACATCAATAAAGGTTCAGTGGGTTCAAACATCCTGCTCTGGGTATTTATTTGTGTGTGTGTGTGTGTGTGTGTGTGTGTGTGTGTTAAAAGTTCATTTGAAGAGGAAGTGAAGCTGGTACTGAGCCGACAGTCAAAGAAGGATAAGAACTGAGTTCATCTCAGCTTAAATACACTCACCTGCCACTTGTAGTATCAGCCAATCACATGACGGGCTCATTTTGCAGCGCAGACACGAGGTCAGAGGTGAATGTGCTGCACTCAGATGGCCTTCATAGACCAGTAGAGGAGCTTTACTGTCATGATGGCTACAACAGCATGTGTGATGATGTCAGATCAACATGGACCCTGACCTCCAGCAGCTCCTTGAATCCATGAAGGCTGAAAAGCAGCTCCAGGCTGGTGATACTGAGGTGTACCTAATGAAGTGTCAGCAGTGAAACAGGTTGCACTTTGACCTCTCAGGAAGCGTGAGGCTGTTTTCTGGGATCTGATTGGCCAAAAAGCTGCAGGTGAAGCTGACAGGGAGACGGAGATGAACCCTCTTCTTCTTTGGTCTCACTTGTATATTCAGCACTTTGGCGGAGTCTGCTTTCATTTCTGGTGTTCTGGTGACGCGTTATTTCGAGGTTACGCTTCCTGTCAGCACTGATGTGACCGCTGGGCGAGCTGCACTTCCTCTGACTGACCTCAGAGTGGCGCTGTCACCCTGCAGAAGCAACTGGGCGCTGCCTTTTGATTTAAAAAATATGTGTATATCCTGAGGTTTTTGAATTCGGAGCTCTCTGTGGGTCCGTGAACGCGGCACAGGCGGATATCTTCGTGCTCTCAGCAACAGCAGTTTGTGGAGTTGGAGTCGGAGGGTGGAGGAGTGCGGAGCAGACTGCGTGATTCTCTCTGTCCGGATCGATCACAGCTGATCAGATGGGATCGATGTGTTAGAGGTGCGTGGCGTTCACTTTCAGCTGATTTTTAGTTGTTTGTGAAACTTTCGGGGTTTAAACCGAGCGGGTGGGAAACCGAACAGCTGTGTGACCTCTGACCCTTTTAAACAAACGTTAATTAAAGTTCTCGCGGGAAGCAGCATGTGATTGCTGAAGCGGCAAAGTATCGATAGATCAGCGATGGGGTCACGTGCTGCTGTGTTTAAAACGCGGCGAAAAAGACTAGCTCAGCTGAGAGAGATGAGCACCGGGCCGTGAACGCCTCCTCCTTAATCAAACTCAGCTTTGTGCGTAAAACGATCAGATCAATAATCAATAATCCCAGTCCTCACGGGAGAAGCACAAACCAGGCTTCACCTAAAACAGCCTCGTGTGCTCCGTTTTAGCTGCCAAACCACAGCCAGATAAATCTTCTAAAAGTGGCCGAAATTTGAATGGAGTCTGGTCTGGTTGTATTTGAGCAGATGTGTATTATTATATATAGTATTATATAATAATGAATGTGTGGGAAACCAGCCCTCAGTGTGTCTGTACAGTGTTTTTGTTTGATGAAAATAGAACCAGAAAGTAAGAAGTTCACTTGAATAAACGCAGTCCTAAATTAGCCAAATTGTCAGTTTCCCACTCAGTGCTGTTCTCCTAAAATACAAAGACTGGGAGTTTCAGAATAAAATCTAACGTGAACACAGTTTGAATGAAGTCTGGTGTTGTTTGCTAAGTGTGTGTTCACAGGCACTGTGGTGCTGTTTGACGAGACAATGTCAGCTTTCAGAACATTTCATTGTGGTGCAGCTGATTGGCTGAGGGACTGATTATCTGCATGAACAGGTGTTTCCCGAAAGTGCTCGTGTCTTCGGACCCCGGGACAGCAGCTGCTGGAGACTCGTTAGTTTACAGATCGATCCATGATGAACATGCACCATCCACTCACCTGTCAGCGGCTCATACTCAACCACGCGTTTCAGTTTTTATTCTGAAAGGCTTCTTCTGCTTCCTCCTCAGATATGGCGTGTGTGTGTGTGTGGCTGGCAGGTGTGTGTCTGCTGAGCATGCGTGTTGAGGCTCATCATGGATTGGATAGAAGCAGTGACTACGCCCACCCAGAGCATCATCATCATCATGTGGTGTCCACCAGCGACACAACCTCAGGTATGAAGCACTCTTATGTTCATGTGTATATGAATGATGTCAGCCACCTCTTATTTAACTGTTTACAAAACAAACCTTTATTTTTTAAACAAACCGGGGATCCTGATTACTTTTCAAATTAAAAGACTTCCTGTACCATCTTAGGATGTTGTAGATTACATTCATTTTAAATTAAAGTGGCTCAAAATACTGTTATTAATTATGCTAGAAGTCATCGTGATGGCAGAAAAATCCTGAATCATTCCCAGTCCGTTATAATTAGCTTGCTAACTACTTGTTAATCATGTTGGCCGTTATCGTAGAGAGTAAATGTTAGTTGTACATCTTTGCTGGAGAAAATTAACATTGTTTGATGATTTTAATACAAGTAACATCATGGTGAGGTTAGATAGCTAGCTGTTAGATCGCTATTCCACTTAAAACTCGTAGCTGACCATACTAGAGATTTTGGATGAATTAGCCTACCTTATCTACTCAGGACAGTACGTTTATTACATCAGGTAGCTTTTAACCCTTGTAATGTCCTCTGGATTCCCATACACCTGGGGTCATTTGACCTGAGGACAACACAAGGGTTAATATGACTGGGTTAGCAAGCATGCTAGTGTAGCTAACATTAGCTAGAATAAAGATGGCTAATAATCCATCCATGAGTCGACTCCTGTCCTAACTGACCAGGGCTTCATTAAATAACACCTGTTTTTTTCCAGGTCATACTAACTAATGCTAGCTTACTGGCTAATGCGAGAAAATTGCTTGATACCCAGCAAGGTTACCTTTGCTGCTACATTGCTACCTGTTTTGCTAAGGTTAGTTCAAAATGCTAACTGAACCCAAATCAGTTTTTTTGTGCTTACATGACCTGAAACTCATGAGGTGTTTCCTGAGCTCAAGGCTATTGGCTCATGGACTTCCAATCAAGACTTCTCTTTTAGGGTCACCCCCTTGCTGGACATTAGAAAGCTTGCAGGCACTGAAAAACTGGCTTCAATTTTCAGATGTGAAAGCTACGTTCAATCTTTTATAAGCAGTCTGGACCTGCCCCTCTGCAGGTTTTCAGGATCAGGCCAATCATAAGAATGTGGGCTTTTAAGGAGGGGTGCCTTAAAGAGACGGGAGCTAAAGCAGCCAGTTTCAGACAGCAGATCTACAGATCTGAGAACAGGCCTGGTAACAAGCAGAATAAGCCCCCTCCATTTAAACAACTGCTTGTGGAGTTTGACGTGTCAGTGGTTGAGGTTTTCTCCGAGGGTCATGTCTAGTCTGACCAGAGGACAAACGATGATCTGCTGCTCGCTCTTCCGTTGGTCATGTAAAGCAGCGGCGTTCTGTCATCGTAGTATGAGATGTCTTCATCAAGCATTGGCAGTTATTCAGAGCCGTCTCCGGCATGCTGAGACAAGCCAGCACGCTGCAGTCAGTGTTTCAGGACAACACGAAGAGGCGAGAGTTATTTCACGGGCTGACAGAGGTGATGTGACGCTCAGCTATTGTTGCCAAAGACGGCGGCACTTCCTGTGTGCGGTCAGCGTGTTTGTGGGTGTTCTTCATAGGAACCAAACAGCAAGACGGGGTGTGTGTGTGTGTGTGTGTGTGTGTGTGTGCGCGTGTGTGCGTGCGTGCGTTGTCTCAGAGCTGTGCAGCACTGATAGCGTGGGAGCTAGCCGTTGGCAGCTCACCACAGCTTCCTGAAAATGACAAGCTAACAGTGTCAAAGGAAGCAGGGTGACAGATAGGCTCCGCCCACAGCCTGATCGCGGACAGGAAGTAGAGATGGTGAGGATGGAGGAGAACGTGCTCCGGTCCTATGAGAAAACTGAGAGCCTGAAGGTGTTTCAGCTCCACAGGCAGTGATGGTGGTAATAAGGCAGCTGTTACACTTAATGCGTTTGCAGAAGCTGTGCAGGATGCATGATGGGAAGTGTAGTGACTGTGTAACTTTGACTCGACCTCCATCCTCATTATTCCCAGTCATCCGAGTATTTCCGTCCTCACAGCTGCTCGTCTTAAGCCTCAGACGCCGGCGCTCTTCACCTCGTCCCGGTCTTCTTCTGTGGTGTCACTGCTAATGACAGAAAACCTGAGCTTGTGTGTCTGTGTGCGTGTGTCTGTGTGTGTGC
>NW_005187667.1:620736-624507 GCF_000239375.1 Pundamilia nyererei | reverse complement strand
CTGACACACACACACACACTGACACACTGACACACTGAAACACACACACTGAAACACACACACACACTGACACACGCTGACACACACACTGAAACACACACACACACTGACACACGCTGACACACACACAGACACACTGAAACACACACACTGACACACACACACACACTGACACACTGACACACGCTGACACACACACACTGACACACTGACACACACACACACACTGACACACACACACACACTGACACAGACACACTGACACACTGAAACACACACACACACTGACACAGACACACACTGACACTGACACACACTGACACACACACACACACACACGCTGACACACTGACACACGCTGACACACAGACACACACACGCTGACACACACACACTGACACACACACAGACACACTGACACACACTGACACACCGACTCTCGGAGGCTGAAATGACCAAATGCAGTCATGAACTTTTCACTGCTGTCATGTTTGGTGACGATCAGACGCTAGCTGCTAGCAGAGGCTAACAGGAAGTGAGTGTGGCACTTTCAGTTGCTCCCTACTTCCTCGTAGTCGTCGTTCATGTGAACATGAGTTGTTGTGTGATGTTGTTTGGTGGAAACAGAAAGAATAATGAATCACAGACGGAGATGAAACAGCCACAGAGCCTGAAACTGTTACAGAAAGACTGAAAGTAGATTTAAAGGCAGACCTAAAATAACTTCCTGCGGGACACGTCTCCGTTCTGTGACCCAAACAAAGATGGCAGGTGCGAGCGATGAGTGTTTACTCTTCGTGCAGCTGTCTCTGGCTGCGTGTGGCGTGGTCACTCTAGAGCTGAACTGAAACCAGGACAGGAAGTCACACGTGGATGATACCTGAGCAGCAGGAGGTCAGTCAGAGACGTTGTGTGCCTGCAAAGATGGAGGGAAACGTTTTTACAGGCTCATTTTAATAAAGTGTCACTCGATGTTGTGTTTGACCCCCGATGACCTCTGACCACCGCAACAGCACGCACGGTGGGCGGGGATTGTCCCGGCTGTGACTCAGTGACGGATGTTTCCTCTCGTAGATCTGTGCGTGATAGACCAGCAGCTCTGCGAGGACGAGAACTCTCTGCTGAGCTTCGAGGCGATCCGCAGCATCCACAAGCTGATGGACGACGACGCCGACGGCACGGTGGATGCGACCGAGACGGACGAGGTGAGACACGAGGCTCCGAAAGCTTCACGCGTGCACGCGGGCTCAGACTCTAACCGTGAGCTGCTCTCAGTTTCTCAGGGAGGATCTGAAGGATCACAACCCCAAAGCCAAACACAGCAGCTTCCACCGAGCCGACGCCCACATCAGCGTGGAGGACATGTGGAACGCCTGGAAGGGCTCCGAAGGTGGGTGTGAGCGAGGGAGCACCATCACCTCCCCTCCAACCAGGCTCGAGCACACGCGCACACCAGCACACGCGCCAGTTAAAGATGTGCGGTGTACTTCCCTGTCTGACCCCATCAAAATAAAAGCTGCAGTTAAAATCAGCAGGTGTGAAGGCAGAAAGGAAACGATGAGGGGAAAAATGCTGCCTCGACTTCCTGCTCAGTTTGTCAGCAACAAAAACACAACGTTTGTCAAACTCTATTTTTGGAGGAGAGGCTGGAGTTAAAGCCGCCATCACTCGGCGACGCTGACAGTTTCCTGTTTGTTTACACATGCCGGCTGCTTCAGGTGTGTTTACTGTGTTTTCAGTCTACAACTGGACGGTGCAGCAGGTGGAGGACTGGCTTGCCAGCGTCGAGCTGCCTCAGTACAGCGAAAGCTTCAGGAGACACCAGCTGGACGGCCAAGCGCTGCCCAGGTAACCACGACGATCTTTATGTAACACAGACGCTCGCCGTGAGTCAGCAGTAACACGGAGACACTGATCCTGACCCGTCCTCAGCTGCGAGGTCACAAAGTTCAGCACGTTTTAGCGTAAACATTCAGAGCGCGATGTGTGTGTCTGCTGTGTGTTTCCACTTCCTGCAGGTTGGCGGTGAAGAACGCGACCCTGACCGTGTCCGTGCTGAAGATTTTAGACCGGAGTCACGCTCAGAAGCTGCAGCTCAAAGCTCTCGACATCGTGCTGTTCGGGCCGCCGCCAGGTGTGTGTGCAGCAACGTGTGCATGTGCGCGTGTTTCTGCGCATGCTGCTGGTGTGTAATGTCTGTGTGTCTGCAGGCCAGCAGAGCCGCTGGAAGGACCTGGTGCTGGGTCTGTCCATCCTGATGGCGCTTGGCGGCTGCTGGTTCGCCTACGCCCAGACCCGGAAGTCCAGAGACGACCTGGGGAAGCTGGTGAAGGACCTGGAGAGCCTGCAGAGGGCGGAGCAAAGCCTGCTCGACCTGCAGGAGAAGTACGTCCTCCAGCACCACGCCCACACTCAGCTGATGGTCTATAGACTGTATATAAAAGATGGTAGCAGGCAACATTAGCATTTTAGCCACCATGTTGTGTTTTGGAGGGGGGGGTTGTGACAAGAGGGTGGAGTTACAGACTGTACGCAGGTACCTGCTGACCTGTAACATCCAATTAAAATCCTTCCTCTAAACCAGGGGTGTCCAACTGCAGGCCTCGGGGGCCGGTGTCCTGCAGGTTTTAGATCGCACTCCTGAATCACATGATTAGTTCGTTACCAGGCCTCTGGAGAACGTCAAGACATGTTTTCATTTAGCCCTTTAAATCAGCTGTGTTGGATCAAGGACACATCTAAACCCTGCAGGACACCGGCCCTCCAGGCCTGCAGTTGGACACCCCTGCTCTAAACCGTTAACTGAACAGCAGCCACGTTATGGGTTTATTTGACAGCACAAAGACGGCCCAGAGGACCAGAGGTGAACTAGCACGCAGCTAGCAGCTGCAGCCTGTCATCAAACAGGCCACGCCCCCAGCAGTGGCTCTGTGTTTTGGCAGGTTGTTTAAAAAAGTCCAGAGAAAAAACAGAGCAGCTCGTTTTATTATAACTGTGACAGCACAAGGAAGCAACCTGTGTGTGTGTGTGTGTGTGTGTGTGTGTGTGTGTGTGTGTGTGTGTGTGTGTGTGGACAGCCTCTGCAGAGGTGTCCTGTCTGAAGTCCTTTTATGGGCATGAGTGCCCAGGAGCTCACTCTGCGCACGCACACGCACGCACACGCACGCACGCACGCACGCACGCACACACGCTGTAACAGCGATCACATTGCAGATCAAAGTGATAGCGTTGCCATGGCAGCAAGCAGTTATCTTGATAGTAATCGTGTGTTTGTTTTATAAAGTCAGCTGCTCTCCACACGCTGCAGACTCCAGCTGTTCCTTATAAAGCTCCAGATGTTTGCAGGTCTGGACCTTCTTCACGAGACAGACGAGCTTCCTGTGTGGATGCAGCGATGCGTTCGCTGGCCGTGGTTCTTGGTGACGTTGCTCCTGCTCACTGTGTGCTCTCACTAGTCTCACTAGTGGACGACTCGCACAGTCTCTCATAGAGCCGGGGGGGCTGTGAAGCACAGCCAACCCCACGCCCTCCAACATGCAGCTGCTCCTCCTTGATCCTGGTTCTGCTGTTCGTGTTAAAGAGGAGTTCTTCCTCCCCCCTGTCTCTGATTGCTTCTCAGAAGGGGCTTCAGCACACTCACACTGTCATTATCCTCACTGCTCCTGTGTGAGCTTATACCAGGAGTTAAACACACACACAGCTGTTATTACTGTTGTTGCTACTTTTACACACTCAGCTGATCTGCTGGGATCAATTGAAGCATCGGCTCTG
>NW_005187667.1:608282-620590 GCF_000239375.1 Pundamilia nyererei | reverse complement strand
GCGCCTCCTGCTGCCATCAGTGATAACTGAAGTCCAGCAGCTTCTTTGTGTTGCTGCGCTGGCATGCTGAAGTCATCAGTCACATGACAGGAAGTCAAGCTTCTTAATTGTGAACATTTTCCAGATTCTATTTTTTTTTATGACTAAACAGTAAAATGAGTAAGAAATTCCACAGGTTAATCATCAATAAAAGTCAATAAGGAAATGGGTCGGTTAGGAAATAGTAGAGTAGGAATAAAAACAGTTTCATTCTAAAAGTTCAGCGCTCTGAACCTGCTGACCTCACTTCCTGTGCTAACAGGAAATGCTGATCTCCTTCATAACGACGTGGCTGTGGGGCCGTGAGGAGAGTCAGATGTGAGCTTCAGCAAATCTGCGACATGCAGACATGAAGTTTCAGTTTCTTCAGTTTTTATTTGGGATTTTTGCCATTTCTGTGAGGGACCATCAAAGTTACCCTTCATCAGAGCCTCTGCTCCAGCTCCTCACAGCTGCAGGCTGCCCTCAGTTTGTGGGCTCGACACACTGAGAACATCGTCAAAGTCCAACTTCTTCCACTGATCCAGGAGCAGTTTGGTGACAGCCTGTGAGTTTTCCAATCTGCTGGAGCTCCTGTCCCACAGCATAGCCACAAGTATCATTATTATTAAATTAATGTTTTGCAAACTCCCAGATCTGAATCTGATCCAGAACGTGTTGTCGTTGCATGAGAAGCCAGCTAACCTCAGCTGAGCCTTTCAGGTTGGCGTGTTTTGACGATTCTTAAACATCATTCGAACGCTCATCTCCGTAAATGTCTTTGACTCTGTGGAAATGGGACACGGGTGGAAAGTGGTGAAGCCGTTTTAACCCGACGTGTTGCTGCTCTCGTTGTTTTTTCATGGCAGGCTGCAGCAGGCTCAAGAGGAGCAGCGCTGCGTCCAGGTGGAGAAGGTGAAGGTGGAGGAGGAGCTGAGGAACGAGATCAACTCGGCCAAGGAGGAAGCTCTGCGGCTTCGTGAGCTGCGAGAGGGAAACAAGAACGAGCGGAGCCGGCAGAAATATGCCGAGGAGGAGCTGGAGCAGGTGGGGCCGTTTAAAACACCGCCCGTCCGTCCCACCATCAATTCATCGGTTCATCTTTGTTCTGTGTTCACCGCAGGTCCGCAAGGTGCTGAAAAAGGCAGAGCGGGAGCTGGAGTCGCGAGCCCACTGGACCCCGCCGGAGGCGCTGCAGAAGTGGCTGCAGCTGACGCACGAAATCGAAGTTCAGTATTACAACATCAAGAAACAGAGCGCTGAGCGGCAGCTGCTACAGGCCAGAGAGGGGGTGAGTGAAGCAAAGATAATTGGCTTAAATTTAACGTTTCTCTGATGGACGTCTCTCAGGGACACTTCCTGCTGTGGAAAATGGCCAAAAAGCAACTTTCCAGAAAGCAAAAACCATCCCTGAGCCCCTTCAAGGTCGTCTCCAGGACCTCTGGAGCTGCTTCTACTTTCAGATCTGTCTGGAAGACCTGCTCTGATGTTCTGCAAACATCAAATTCTTAGTCAGCAAGTGTCCAAACCTGACAAACCTGTTGGTGTCCTCTGGGTCGTTCATGGTGAGTTCATCAGTCAGGGAGAGACGGGGACATCCTGATGCATGAGGGAAACGGTCAAGCCCACTGATGCCTTTCAAGAAAAGCTGGAGCTGACTCGTCCAAATTTCGTTTTATACAGAAACAGGGCCTGAGCAGAAACAGAGGACTTTAATAAGTCTGAAAGTGGATATTTACGAGTGTAATACGAACCAAAATTTTGTATCATGTTTGGTTTAGACGCACTATGAGAGCTGAAAGCGGAAGTCGTCCAGGCTCTTTAGTCTGGTTTGACAGTGTGTTTCCTGCAGCAAAATCCTTCATTATCCTCAGATACTTCCTGGAAAATAGTTATAGTTAATTAGTTATTAGTTAAAAATAGTTGGGGGCTTATCCGGGATTGAGCCAACAGTTTACAACATGCATTTAGCTTTCTTTCCTAAACGGGAGCTGAGGTGACTACTGTGGAAGTCCTGACTGATAAAGAGTTGATGTCAAATATTCAAGCTGAGGGTCACTGTTGAGACTCTGGAAGAGGTCAGAGCGGGACTTCCATGGGGAGATGGCCTTGAATGCACCTCACACATGATACAGGAACCATATTGGGATCCTCATCATTTCTACATTTTGTCATTTTGATGTTATCCTGACTGTGAGACAAACAAGCTAAAGCACACATGACGAAGACGCTGTCATGAGATTTGAGCTAAGATTTATAGATTTGTAGGAGCAGCACAGTAAACTGCACAGAATCGATATATTCTGATATTGGTTTACCATTACGGTGAGAAAAAACACACACTAACATTGATGATGATGATGAGGCTGGTGTTTCAGGCAGAGAAGATCAAGAAGAAGAGGAGTTCTCTGTTCGGCACGTTTCACGTGGCTCACAGCTCCTCGCTGGATGACGTCGATCACAAGATCCTCTCCGCCAAGTGAGTAAGCGCAAAGCCTGCAGTTCCTCTGATGTCCAACGGAGGCAGCAGTGAGTCGGTGCTCATAGACTCCCATGTTAAACTTTACAGCAGAAACAAACATGCTTGCAGCCTGATACACAAACTGTTTGGTCTATGTAGATTATTTTTCTAAATAACCTGTTTTAAATTAAATTAAGGCTTAGAATTGGCATTTGGAGGGGCGTGGCCTGCTTGATGGACAGGTGACTGTGGAGTCCCTGAACTATTCTTTCTGTATAAATATTCCTGTTTCTTTCCTCTGTGCTCACTCTGTGGGACATATATTTGCTGATACGTCCTGTTACACGTGCACCTGTGTTACCTGCACAGGTAGCTTATTTTGCTTCTCTTCCTCCTCAGACAGGCCCTGGCTGAGGTGACAGCGGCGCTGCGGGAGAAGCTGCACCGCTGGCAGCAGATCGAGTCTCTGACGGGCTTCTGTTTGGTCACCAATCCAGGCCTCGGTGCGCTAGCCACCGCCCTCAACCTGGACCCGTCCTTCCTCGGGCTGCGACCTCCGACCCCTCAGCACCTTCTCCTTTCTGATGACCTAGATGACATGGACGAGGACATCCTTTCTCCGGGGACGCTGCAGTGTAAGTCTGCTCTGTGACGTCATCACAGTAACCCTGAGTCAGTTTAACTAGCAGTTGGAAAGTCGGCTGTGATCCCGAGTTAGCTTAACTAAGCTAACTCGGGATCGCTTTGATGGCTCTTAACCTGCTGCCTTTTGCAGATCAGCTGATCTCTACACTCAGAACAAAGATTTGGATGTTCTGATTCATACACTTTTGCTCTCTGATCATTTCGTTAGAATAAAATCTTAAGGTGAAGTCCTGAATTAAGAACAGTGGAATTTTCCTTCAACTCTTCTTCTTCTTCAGAGTCACACGATGCAACAAAAACACAAACCCTAAACTTCAGAGTTAATCATTACTTACCTTCTCTCAGCTCACCTGTGGTCCCCTCTCTGTCTCCGCCTCCTCCTCTGATTGGTCTTATTTTCTTGCCGTCTCTTGATTGGCTCCTTCCAGACGCAGCGTGGCAGATGGACCGGCGAGTCAGCGACCTCTGGCCCCTGAGTGGCATCGCAGACACCCAGTCAGCGTGGAAACAATCCGGTTGGCCTCACCCCTTCCTTAGCCTTCCTCTCTTCTGATTGGTTCATACCTCTGTACAAACCCAACCAATCAGCACTTAAAACACATTTAAGATCCTTTAAAGCATTTCAAAGGAAACCTGATCAGAGGAAAAATTCAGAATAGTTTTTCTTCATTCCTGCAAAGTCTGAATGATCTTTTTCAATCAGACACAGAGGTATTGATCAGTCGTGCAAAGACGTTCACATGAACACAGATTCTTTTTCTTTGAAGTGCATTTTACTATAGAAAGTTTTCCTTTAATCAAGGAAGTTTGATCCTTGATGGAAATGTCAGAATATTAAACAGTTTGACTGCGTGACACACGGGAGCTGCTGGCTGTTCCACCTGAAACTGATGTTACAATGTAACTATAGGCACGAATGTAACTATAGGCACGAATGTAACTATAGGGGTATGATTGTAGCTGAAATACAGTTTGTGCACGCAGCAATAAAGTTTGTTCACTCAAAGTAAGCTTTTCTTCGCTCAAAATAAATTTTTCCTCAAAATGCAACACTTGCACCTGCAATTGTTTTATGTGCGCTCAGAATAGTGGCACAAAAATAAGGCCTTACTAAATGGGCAACATTAATATTCAGATTTGAATCTGAATATTTTTTAACTTCTTTTAAAATCGGTAAGTTTATTACGTTTGGCACTAATGATTTTTAGTTACTGTGTCAAAATATTAAACCGGGTCAGTGTCCCTGTGAACGCCTCGTCGAGTGTTTCTCTTCTTCCTCCTCATCTTCCTCCTCCCCGTGTGGTTGGACATTCAAACTTCAGTTTGTTCTTCTGCTTTTTCTCTGAAGTCCCGGAGCCCTCACTTCATTTTAATAACCTGCTTCTGCCTCTTCCTTTCACTAACATCCACTTTAATAGCAGCTGATGTTTTGTAACTCGGCTGGACTGTGACGTCAGTTCATGCAGCAAAAGCTTGAAAAACACAAAAAAAATCGCTTGTAGAAAAATAAAATGAGCTCAGGTTGAACGACAGAAGAGCTCAAAGAAGAAACATGAAAAATGTTCTGAAAGCTGAAGAAAACACTGGATTTTATTTTGAAGGTTTGGCTGCTAAATTTCAAAATACAAGCACATTTTTCTGCCTTTTCTTTGACCCTTTTTAGTTTAAAACTGCTTTCTTCTATTTGTGAGCTGAATTTATTTTGGTTTCCAAAATAAGAGTCTCATTTGTAACTCTACACTCTCTTTGTCCTGCAGCTCAGAGTGTGATGCCCCTGCGACAGAGGATCGGAGACCCCGCCCTGAACACTTTCAGCTCTCAGAGGTTGGTTGAAGGGCGGAGCTTGGTTCCACAGGAAGGACGTGACCCGTTCACATCGTGCCGCCCTCCCAGCGGCCGGCAGAATCGCAGCTGTTCCATTGGCCACCTGGAGTTCCCCCCTGTGCCTCCCCCTTCTCTCTCCTCCGCCCTGTCTCACCCCTCCCTCAGCCCCACCTCCTCTTCTCACCCCCCCACCTTCTCCTGCTCTCCTCCACCTTCTGACTCTTCTTCATGCGCTGAGGGCACCGCCCACTTTTCTGCTCTGTTCCTCCGTTCTTCCCATTTCCACTCTGCGGAGGCGACGTCCAGCCTCCCGCCTGGAGGGGGCGCTGTGACAAGTCAAGCGCAGCGCTGTTGCTCCAGCAGCTTCCGGTATTTTTCTCTGCACGACTGTTTTCCAAACCTGATGCACTAACGAGACCGAAGCAGTCGAATCAGTGGGCCTCGCTCGGTTTGAGATAATTTATGAGACTCGCCAGTTTGAGTTCAAGTTTTAGTTTGAATTCTCAGGTGGTCAAAAGTGAAGGACATGCAGAGGGCTGTTGTGAGCAGGCCTGCAGGTGATCTGTGGGGACGCCTAAAGGGAGCAGCTGATAGAAGAAGGGAAGGTTGTCAAAGTATATTAGAGTTTGGAATCCATCGTATTGGGAGGTTCAGGAGGAACCACATGGACGCCGTTCTGGCTGTAGAACAGTGAAGCTTCTCTTTAACCTCGTGGTTCTTCTGGCCGTGTTGCAGGTGTCTGCAAGTACAGCCTGCTTCTGTTTAGGGGACTCGGTGAAGGTGTTCAGATGTACCTCAGGTGGTGTTCAAAGCTGTGAAGTTGACATGTGACCAGATTGGAGCTTTGTCTGTATTTCTGGTCAAAAGCAGCTGCTGCTGGACCAGATGTGGTTCACTCGACTTGGTCAGAGTGTAGTCCTCAGCACCTGCTGGAGCGCTTTCTTTCAGAGTTTAAAGTATAGTAGTGCTCAGGGTCGACAGTAATTGAAAGTTGTTGAACCCTGGAAAGGTTGTTAGGCCATCCAGTCGATGTGTTTGTGGACTTGCTGAGGACTTGCGAGCTCACCTGGTGTGACCAGAGTGTCCACACCTTTGGAAAATGCTGGGGTTGCCTGTTGTAATCAGCCCTGTGACGTTTATCAACTGGAGCTCAAAGCGT
Source organism: Pundamilia nyererei (assembly GCF_000239375.1). Classification (NCBI taxonomy): domain Eukaryota; kingdom Metazoa; phylum Chordata; class Actinopteri; order Cichliformes; family Cichlidae; genus Pundamilia; species Pundamilia nyererei. The sequence goes on along the minus strand of NW_005187667.1, from coordinate 614,483 downwards.
AGGTCGTCCTTTTAGGAACTTTAGAACCGTGATTCTGTTTGAGAAACCAAGTTATGCTTAAGTATCTCCAGATTTTAAGTTGTCTTTTGTTTTTTCTTTTTTTTATATGGTGGAATAGTCGTCTGGGTTGGAGGAGTGTTGTTGCCCCAAGCAATGACGACAGATTGGAAGGTGGAGGTGAGGTGGACCTTTGGATTGTTTAGTCCCATCAGTTTTGTGGGAACTGGACGATGGCAAAGAGAGAACTGTGGGAGAACATGAAGCTGGTTGATCTGTGTTTCTACCCTCTGCAGCTGAAGGCTGGTCACTAGGCTCTTGATGCAAACATGGATATAATCCTTCAACAGAACCCTTTGTTATTTATTTATTATTTATTACCCTTTGTTCATAGTTGCTTCAAACACTGGCCTCAAAGGTGCTGTGAGATTACTCCAGCAAGCAGTGCACCAGTTGGTGGTCTTTGGTTGTCAGGTTGCTGATTGTCTCGACTGGTGTATGTGCGCCTTTTGTTGAAGATGTTTAGAAGCTTTAACATGTTGAGTGGAGCCACTGCTCCTTTAGATGTTGGGAGTGATTCATCAGGATGTCTGTTTGGTGTCTTATTCCCAACGATCCCGGGAAAACGTTGCTGCCTTCGTGGCCCAACCTCAGATAAATGGAGGAAGACTCTTAAATGTTTTGAATTTAATTTTAGGATCTTCTACGGGCGTTCTTTAGTTCTTAGAGTTAGTATCCAAGAGTTTTGAGGACTTTCTCTGAATTTGTTTCCTTTGACTGATTTCCTTCCAAACCTCAACCGTTCAGGTTGAGAGTTTAGGTAAGAAGAGATCAGGGGTGCGGCTCACTTGGCTTAAAGAGAAAGCTCTTGCTGAATGAGGCCCAATGTTTCACTGTTTCCTGCAGAGATTCCTACTCCGTTATTAACATTTATGTTCTTTCCGGTTGTATCTTTCAGGGTCTCTGTGGTTTGCTGTTTCCCTCTAACTTTGCCTTTACCTTCTACTTAACAGAAAACATCCTCATTCAAAGCTTCTGCTTTACGAACTCGTTATTTTCCTGCTCTGCAGTAATAAATGCACGAGTCAGTCGTTTCTGTGTCGGCGCCACGTTTCCACCAGTCCGAGAACCAGTCATTACATATGAACACGTAGCAGGAGGCGGTTTCTTCTGTTCATCGTCCATGTTTCTAATAAGACTGCAGCGATTCAGACACGAGCGCACATGTTTACGGCGTCGTGCTGACAGCTGACAGTTACGGCAGGCGGTCACCGATGTGTCGACCATGACTGCAGCGGTCTGTGTACTCAGTTATTCCAGCCATGGCTGTCAAACTGCAGCTCAGAGGTGGATTCAGATTTTTAAAAAGGGTGGCTAAGAAGCTCGAGCAGTCGACCAATCATCTGCAGCTTCACCGAGACGCTCTGTCACCAGCGTCTCGGTGAAGAGTCTCAGCAGTCGTGACGTTCACGCAAACCATCGTTTCTGATTTTCTCTTTCAGGGACATCATGAACCGCTCAGACTCTGACTCCGCCCTCCCGCAGTCTCACAGCGACCCCCGAGGTCAGCACAGCTCAAAGTCCTTCCTCCTGACGTCCAGGCTCCACCCACTGCAGGACCCGGGCTCCAGGCTGGGTATGGGAGGTGGAGGAGGAGGTCTAGAGAAGAGCTCCAGCCTCGGGGAGCTGAGGGGCATCTCTGCTTCCGTCCTCGCCTCCGCCTGCTCCACTCGCTCCCTCTGCATCACATCGGACGCTACAGACGGAACCGCCGTCTTCTCGTCGTCCACCTCTTCCAGCTCGTCAGGTAGCGCCCGGGGGGCGGGGCTCCAGGTTCCCACCAGAAAGGGCGGCACGGAGGAAGACGCCGGCGAGGATAGCGAGTCGTCCGGCAGCCGAAGGAGAAACGCCTTTAACAAGCTCTTCAAGAAGAAACATGGACGTTACTGAGCATCACGCCAGGAACCCAAACGCTTTACGCTGCCGCTGGTTTCCCTTGTTTGATCGTGTCTCTGCATGACAGCGAAGATCAGACCTTACATACCACCAAAGAAAAGATGAGGAGGAGCCGAAACAGGGACGACCAGACCAACCATCAGCCCCAGTCCAGCAAACTAACACCAACATCGGCTCCCAGAGTATTTAAATGCTGTTGTAGTGGTACTTTTACTGCAGTGAAGGACTTCACTGCAGGAACTGCATCCTGTGTAAAAAGCTGTTTGTGAGTTGATGACATTATTGTCATGTTTTCACGATGTTACCAAAGAAATATCACGGTTTTGTTTTTTCCTCTGAAAGTGCCTCAGAAGTCCAAAATCTGCTGTGAGGCAGACTGTGGTTTGTGATGAAGATGCCCCAGAGCACTGCAGTGACTGAGCCTCACCTGTACGGAGGCCTGAAGCTGCCAGACTAAACAGAGTCATGTAAACAGCTCAGTGAATAGAATATTTCTGCCTTTAAATGTACCAAAAATAATAAATGTTGTGGTCTTAAAGGACATCTGCTGGTTCTCTGGGAGGGATTCAGGGCGCGTTCACACCTGCGTCTGTTCAGCCTGTTTAAATGAAGCTGGTTGTCAATTTGGAGTCATAAATGACCTTTAGAATAACTTTGAATCATTCCTGATGTAGTCTTTTATCTACTGATAACATGCAAACAGGTTATTTTGTGCTAACAGCATTTATTATTTCAGATTATTTCATTTTTTCTCATTGTTGTGGAAGAACATGAAAATGAGTGCAAGCACCTTTAATAATCTATTAATCCATTTATCAGTTCACTGATCTGAGGGACAGGCGAGTGTTTAACCAGCAGGGGGCAGCACAGAGCACAGCCTGTACAGAAGCATTAGACTTTCCAAAGGCTACGATTTACAGGTGTTCCCTAAATGCATCAAATGGCCACCGGATGATTTTGGAGGGAGAAAGTTTTCACAGGTCAAGGTTCCACCTTCAATGACGCCAGACATGTTGGTGTTCTGATTAAAGATGGCAGCATGACCGCCTTTAACAACCAGCCAATAGGAAAGCAGCTTGAAATGACGCTCTGCCCAATGGAAGTCAAATGTTTAACATTAAGGATGGAAACAGGAATCTTTGGTTTATTTGTGCTGGCAGACTGTATGATTGGTCGTCCAGCTGTTACCATGACAACACCTAGGATGATACAGAAAGGGTCCAAAACATCAGTGCGTTCATAGGAGCAAAGCCTGTGACTAGGTTCTCCATACAGGAAGTGCCTTGAAGCTGTCATCACCAACAACTCGTCAGTTCTCATCACCTCGCACGCTTTGTATTGTGAGGTAAAGACTCCACAAGAACACAGAGAAAACCCAAACAATCAGATGATGCCCCACGATTAAGCGCTGGGCGACAGTAGGAGGGGAAAACTCCAGCAGAACCAGGCTCAGGGAGGGAAGGCCCTCTGCCGGGTGGGGTGAGGGGAGGAAGACAGGACGCTGAGGAGGATGATAATGATTCAATGCAGAGAGGTGTATGTGTCGATGGTGAGAAGGCGGTGTGGGAGGAAGAGGGTGTCTTCTTCAGGGAGGTTTTAGAGAGCTGAGACGTCTTTGACGTCCTAAAAGAAGTCCTCCTCCGTCATGACGCTCTGCTGTTTCATTATTCATTCTTTTCATTACCGAGGGTTTGTAAAAGTGTGGCAGAGGGCTCCCAGCATATCCACACCACTGACCCCAGGTTTACTGTGTTTACCACAGCGCGGCGCTCGCTAACCTTTAGTCTGATCACCAGAGTGCTGCACAGACATGTATTCACTGAGGAGGACCTCAAGTTCTTCATCAGTGCATCGGATACACACCAGGAGGCCGCAGGTCAGTGAACGCCTCGTGTTCTCGGGGGTTGGATTTGAAACGTCTGCGCTTTCTGTTGTAACGACGGAGGTTTTGAGGTTGAGTAACTTCTCTTTGGTCACATTTCCGCAAGCGTCTCTTTCACCTTATAAGGTCTCCTCCTTCATAAAACTTCTTCCTGTCTGCTTCACCCCTCCCCTCCAACCACGTCCTGTGTCTCAGTGCTCAAACCGCCAAAGTTGATTGGTCTGAAGATACGGTGACATGCAGTGAAAACAACACTGTAGTAAGTGTGATGTTGAGGCCTTTGTTGTTTGTCCTGAACATGAAAACACGGTTTCATATGCCTGGATGGCGGCTGCAGGAGGAAACGAGTCCTCTTTGAAAAAAATCCTGTCAGAGCATCTTCCTCTCTGCTCCACCCTCGGCTTCACCACAGGCGTGGGTTTCTCTTGTGATGCAAAGAGCTCAGGCAGCACTGCTGAAACAAAAAAGGAGAAATGAGAGAAGAAATATCTGCTCGAGTGACCCAACTTCCTCTCAGAGCCGAGGAGACGTCCTGCAGCTTCCTCTGTTTACACAAAAATACAGGCTGTGGTCGACAAACTGACACAAACATGCTAAAAATATGAATAAATATCAGTCAGAGATGGAACACAAGTATTATTATTGGTGTTTCTTTTCTGAAATTATTGATGAAATTCAATATTGTAAAAAGTGAATAAAAAAAAAACCTAAACAAAACCTTAGCTCGAGAGCAGAAATGTGAGCCGTAAACAAAACGTTTGGTGACCTCACTCTGATTTCTTGACTCCAGCACCTGCACTTTGACCCCACAGTTCGACTTTTAGCTGCGTGAGGTGAGCACATTTGGTCGAGCAGCTCCACAGACTGAACGAAGGCACCACACAGACTCAGGTACCTGCTAATCAACCTGCTCAGCAACATCCAATCAGCATCTTATACAGAGGCGAGAGCTGCCTGCCATGTTCAACCTTTAAAGAAATTGGTTTGGTGTCCGTAGATAATTTCCTCCTTCATAAAAACTGTTTAGATTCTGTTACAAATTCAGTCAATTTTTAAGCCTGTTTAATAGAACAAACATTTTATACTCCCAGATTAGTGTGTAATTATATTGTCCATCAAACTGATGCAGTCTGAGCTAAGCATCCAAAAATGTTAGTGCAGCTTTGACTAACAGAAACCAATTGCAGCTAACAGCAGCTAAAAGATGGTAAAATTAGCTAACAGCAGTACTTTCCAACGGTTCAACATACATTAACTCCAGCCATCACGCAGCATTGACAGCTGAGGTAAACAGCCTTCAACAGATAGAGAAGAACCCCGAATGTTTCTCCGGGTCCTCACAGGCCAGTTTATAATCCATATAATGGTGAAAACACACTGTAAAGGTAAAGTTTGCATTATTAGGGGCGTGGCCTTTTTGTATTAAAGGTGCATGGCGATGCAGGCAGCTGTAGCTGCTAACTGTCTGTTTTTTTGGTGCCTTTTGTACCTGCCAATCATAAGGCAGAACCACTTGAACCCAATGTTTCCACTTCCTGCTCCTCTGTGACTCTGATAGGACCGTAATCTCCAAAGGGAGCATCAGACCTGAAGCCAGAGAGCGAGACCATAAAGTGATCCGGAGAGAGTTCACTGAGCAGAACGCTCATTTTCCCATCAACCAGAGCAGTCGCCCCCTGCTGGCGATCAGGAGGAATGCATTTTTAAAAGCTTCATCTCTGTAGTCAGATTTTATTTTTAAAAAATCCACAAAAACATTTGAAGAAAGTGTTAATGATGACAAAACTGCAAACAGTAATTAATGCTTAAAGACGGTTTAGCCATCAAGCTGCAGCTGTGTAATGTTCACAGAGGAAATAATTGGAACACAGTGGGTGCAGGAAGCAGTCGGAGCTGATGTGATCAGATAACCGTGTCGAGTTTCGTAGCGACTCTGTTGTGAAACAGATTTAAGTTCTTCATTTGTAAACAAAATGACTCTAACTGAGAACAGTGTTTGCGAGCAAAAGTCTTCCTTCCACTTCTGAGCGCTCAGCGGTTTCACGGGTTTAAATGTGACGATCGTGCAGACCGAGCTCAGAGACGTCAGGTTAATGAGATGAGCTGAATTAAACCAGGTTTAATTGATGGGCATGAAGCTGCAGGATGATCAGAAACAGAGCGAGGTGATGACCATGTGACAGAACATGAGCTCTCTCTCTCTCTCGCTCTCTCGCTCTGAAATGACTCTGCTTCTATATTTAACCTGCAGGCTGGCTCTCTCTCTCTTTCACACATACTCGACACAAGCGAGGCGGCTGAGAGACGACGAGCAGGATGGAGGTAAAACTTCTCAAACTTTGCTTTCAGCTGCTGCTGGGTTTACA
>NW_005187667.1:606554-608249 GCF_000239375.1 Pundamilia nyererei | reverse complement strand
TGTGTGTGTGTGTGTGTGTGTGTGTGTGTGTGTGTGTGTGTGTGTGTGTGTGTTCTGCTGCATCACAGTGGAGTTCAGATCAAAGTCGAGCGCACTGCAGAGTGAACATTTTGAAAGGAACTGCTGCAATTTCGCCATGACTCTGAGCAGGCGGCCAGTGTGGCGTCCACATATTTCTGCTCATTCTGGCTTTACTGACGCAGTGACAACCCTGCAGGTTCGGTGAGGTGGCGTGCACTGAGCGTGTGCAAACTGCAGCTCGTACGATTCCACGAAGGCCCAGAACTTATCTCTGCTTTAAAAATAGTTATCAGTTAACAACGAACCGTAGCCTGCTCTGTCCTCACAGGATGTGGAGAGTCATGTAGGCCTTCCTGACATCAGGGCTGGATTACTGACTCTGTGCTCAGAGCACCTTCACCTGCACATGGTCCCAGTGCAGCTACATGTTGTGTATGAAAGCATTTTAGCCGCCATCATGTTGTTGTTGTTCTGGGCAGGGAGTGGCCATATTCAGATGAGAGGGTGGCGAGGAGCTCAGGCTTGTTGTACGCTCTGTTAGTACAGTGACCTCCCAGCAGCCATGTTATTGGTCCCATGATATCATTAAAAACGCCCAACAGCCCAAATAGAGGTCTGATTCAGAGAGTCCAGTTAGCTGAGGTGAAGCTAGCAGACAGCTAGCAGCTACAGCCGCCTGTGTCTCCATCCACCTGTCAGTCAAAGAGGCCACGCCCCTGACAAAGCAATCTTTAAGTCTTACTGATATTTAAATATGATATTATGAAAGGGAGAAATAGAAAGGCTTTAAATGCTGTCGAGCTGAGGATTACTGGAGTCCCGCTGGATGTTTGGGGAACTGCAGTTTTTGGTACTTCTACGTCTGAGAGCTCTCGAGGTGGAGCTGGATGTTGGCTGGTGGTGCAAAGCATTTGTTTGTAACCACTGACACTAAAGATGCCAGTGCACGCTGCAGTTCACATCCTATGTGCTGCCTCCACCCCGGCTGGATTACAGAGTCCTTCGCTGAGCAAGAACTAATCCTCCAAACTGTACACGTGGTTCTTCTATTGTGATCAAAAGAATCAATAACATAAGTGATCAGGCGAGAATACAACGGTCAAATCACGTTTTGTTTGTATGGAAACATGTAAAACACTCGTTGAGCCACAAAGTCAGTGACATACGCTGCAGCTCCTCTAACGCCCGCTTCAAAAAGTGACTTAATCCTCCGATAACTTAGGACTCCACCTTCTTTTCCAAATATGGTCACTTCCTTATGCTAAAGAATAAAACATGGGAGCCACCAAGAAACTACCGTTGAGGACACCTGTGGTGACGTCACAGTGAGTGGACGATGAAAACGATGAAGAGTCCTCAGAGTTTTGGCAGAAGATGTAAAACCTTCATCTTCAAGGACGTCTGGGACTCTGCATGAAGTCAGAAGACCATCGAAGCCCTGAAGGTTCAATAACTGCCAATGGGCCCCATAGCTGTACACAGACACACTCAGACACACACACACACACACACACACAGACACACACGCACACACACACACACACACAGACAAAAACATAAACACACATACACAGACACAGACAAAAACACAAACACACACACACAGACACACAGACACACAGACAAAAACACAAACACACACACACAGACACACAGACACACACACAGACAAAA
>NW_005187667.1:602655-605333 GCF_000239375.1 Pundamilia nyererei | reverse complement strand
ACACACACACACACACAACAGCAAAGAGGAAGTGGTTTAACGGCTGTTTTGCTTTTTTCATCACTTTCTAACTTCAGTTTATGGGTCAGACACACACCATGGAAACAATGCACACGACTCTGAGAGGGCGTGTGTGTGTGTGTGTGTGTGTGTGTATGTGTGTGTGTGTCCTTGAGGCGATGTGATTTCATTATCTGTTGAATGTCAGCAATGTGAGGCCTTCAGCCCGGATCAACCACACGTCAACAGCTGTGTTGGTGTGTCCCTGAATACCTGCCTTTGTGGGGACCCATGTGTGTTTCAGCTCTGTGAGGACGGGCAGTCCCATCTCCCTGTTTGAGGGCTGTGTTTTTGTTGGTTGCTGTCAGTCAAATGGAACACCGCCAGGATCGACGCGTCGTCCGTGAAGAGTGGGTGTTTTCTTGTTGTTCACATGTCGGCGTGTATTTATTTTTAAAGCTTTTAACATTCCTCTGAGCTGAAGAACCGTGGGCGCGTTCTCTAATGCAGGAACACGAAACCATCAACTGAATCTCTGCAACTCAAAGTCTCAAAGTAACCATCATCCAGCAAAACACGAGGGTTTGACGACAGCCTGACTTTAAAACTGAAAACATAGCTCATAAATAAAGTTTAGGGCCATGTGACCAAGAAACCACGCCCACTTTAAGGCTTGCAGCATTCATTCATGCACGGCTCTCTGAGCTCTGCAGCAGCTCCGTTCTTTTTCAGTCGTTCTGTTGAAGTTTGGATCTGGTCCCAGCTTCAGCTGTGGGACAGATTGGACTCATACGGAGGAGTTCACTCAGACCATCGGCTGACAGCTCGTCTGAGGTGTTTGGTTTGGGCTTCATGGACGTGGCTGTAGCTCAGGTGGTAGAGCGTGTCAACTGGTACTCAGGAGGTTGGTGGTTTGATCCCAGTCTGCATGCTGGCAACATACTAACCCCAAGCTGCTCCACGTGCATCCATGTGATAGACAGAGCTCATGTAGAGAAATAAAGGTGTGTTCAGACAGAGTAGAAACGTGCTACATATGAACAAACATCTCCACTTCGGTCTCATCTGTTGTAGAAGAAACAGCTCTGAGCGAACGAGCTGACACGCCTCCATCCTAACACGGACTCCACTGCTCCCACAAATCATGTTTGCACTACTTTACGTATGCCTCTGTGGGGGCGGGGTCTAAAGCCGACTCCAGTTCCTCACTTTTTATTCTCAGGAATAAATGAACCAAAATGATCAGGATACCAAGTTCCACCTTCCTCAGATTACAGACTCGTGATTGGACTGCTCATCAATGAGCAGTGACGCGTTGACTTTACCTCAACACCTGTCAGTTCACCATTTGAAAGCTGCAGGTAGGACAGATGTTCTTACCGTCCGTCCTGCTGCAGCGCGCAGAGGAAAGATCCGGGCGTGATGACCTCAGAGTGGACGAAGCGTCACATGGAGACAAACTCCAATCCTAAAAATCTTTAACACGATGAAATCTGCTTCAGACACATCGCTCGTGTCTATCGTTACTGATATCATCACCGCCTTCACCTGCTCGCTCACCTGGTCTCTCCTCTCCGTCCTCAGGAGCAGGCTACGTCGCAGCGCTCCGTGGCTGAACTCGCCAGGAGGTTCAAAGGTGCGGCTCCGCCACAAAGCCCCGCCGGGAATGAACAGGTGAGTGTGACGACAGCCAGCACGTACGCTACACACAGCAGGACGTAGACACGTCCAGTGCAGACCTGCTATCATCTGCTAACAGTCAGATTTATGGACTCGGGAAGAATCAGTAACTCATATCAGACTCATACATGGTGATAGGATCTGACTGATTCAGGGAATCAAACTGGCAACCTTTTAGGACAGGTGTCCATACTGGGAGTAATGGTCTTTTTTTTAACTGCTGTTTTTGTCGTTTACCAGGAGAAGCCGGTCAGACGGCGACCGCCACGCACTCTACAGCTGTCCAAACCCCAGGGAGGCGAGCAGGAGGTGAGACAGAGATGAGATTAGGGAACATGACAAAACGATGAAGACGCCTGAAACATGTTCAAAGCCAGCCGATGGTCTGGTGGGGCACTGATGTGTGAAGGTTCAGTTAAAACAAAGACTACACAAACACAAAAACAACACAAATGGCAGGAAACAGTTAAAAATGATGAAATTACTGATTTATGACTCAGAAAAAATGACAAAACTATTTAGTTCAATACAACAGATTTTTTATTTTATTTAGTCTTAAATCACAATAAAACAGAGAAACTCCACCATTCAGGCCGCCGCCTCAGAGCAGCACATGGCGACAGTGAGAAGGAAAAACTGTCCTGTAACAGGAAGAAACCTGCGGCAGAACCAGGCTCAGGAAGTGTGAAGCGCTTCTGCAAAGGAAGCAGAAAAAGACAAAAACACCTCAAACATCTTCACTGATAACCACCGTCGATGGCGACTTTCGTGCCGTGCTCCGTCCTCTCCGTGGTTTGGTCGGCATAGACCTGAATCACAGCCGATCAGGTCATTAAGTCCGACGTCACTAGCCGTGTCTGGGCCTAAACTCCTGCAGGTCCATAAATCAAACAACACTGCAGCTCACTGAGAGTTAAAAACTGTCTAAAGTCTTTCATCTTTAATAAAATGATCAGCGTTCTGCTCTACCAGGTGTAACAATTGAGTTTAACATCCAG
>NW_005187667.1:596286-601871 GCF_000239375.1 Pundamilia nyererei | reverse complement strand
GTCACTCTCGATACAAACAGGAAGTAGACACAGATCCTGATGCTGGTTCTGCAGGACATTTCTTCTTGTTAAATGGCACTTTTTCCTTCCCACTGTTGCCAAGTGCTTGCTCTGATCGTCAGAGTCTCTTTCCTACAACAATCAGCACCTTGAGGTGTCTGTTGTTGTAAACTGGGCCTTTATATCTGCAATTTAGTTGCACTGTTTGTAATATTTAAGTTTGAGCCAATAATCGTCGTTGCTCGAGTCCACGCACCCTTCAGAGGTAACTCAAGAGCATGATGGGATATATTGTCAAAGAAAATCCACGAACTGTGACTGAACACTTTAGTTTTATACTGTTTCACGTTCTTCAGGTGTCGTGACGGAAAAAAGGCACAAAAATTAAACATGACAAACGTTCCCGAGGAGCTCCTCGCCTGGTCTCCACATTTACATGAAGATCTATGAAATAAACGCACCTGTGTGTGTGTGTGTGTGTGTGTGTGTGTGTGTGTGTGTGTGTGTGTGTCAGCCTCCTGCAGGTGCCCCGACGTCACCTGTCAAAGTCAAGAGGAACTCTGGTCTAATTGAGAAAATCCAGGTGAGTCCAGCAGGTTTCTGCTGCCCCCTGCTGGTGTAAACATGCACCGACATCACTCTGACATCGTTCTGACATCGCTCTGACATCACTCTGACATCACTCTGACATCACTCTGACATCGTTCTGACATCGCTCTGACATCACTCTGACATCACTCTGACATCACTCTGACATCCTTCTGACATCCTTCTGACATCGCTCTGCAGGCTGAACTCGTGCTCTCGCCCACGGGTCCTCCTATGAAGAGCCCTGGCATCAGGATGCTGCCTCTCAACTTCCCCCTGCCCTCCCCTGGCTCCGCCCCACCTGCTACCTCAGTAACCACCTCGTCCTCAGCAACCCCCACCAGCCCAGTCACCTCTCCTGTAACTGAAACGGAAGGCCCCGCCTCTTTTGAGGAACCTGCCACTGTGGCGGAGGGATCGGTCCTGCAGAGCATCAACAAGGTGAGACCCCTCCAAGGCGTTCATGTGATGCATTCAGTGACCTGTAAATACCTGCGCCGGCCAGCCTAAACACTCAGTTGATCACCCTTTGGTTCTCCTCCAGGGCAGAGCTCGCCACTCCATCCGCCGCCGTCCGCCATCACGCCGCCACAGGACATCCAGCAGTGGAGAGGTGGAGGCCAAAGATGCATCAGACACACAGGTGAGCTCCACGACTGACCCCGCTGACAAAACTGCAGCAGGCGGCGAGCAGGACGGCGAGCAGGGCAGTGAGGGTGACGTGTTCAAGAAGGAGGATCAAACAGACGCCCCAACAGCTCCTGAGAAAAACCAAACTCACGAAGAGGAAGAGCCAAATAGCGGCGACGGTGATGTGCAGGAGAGAGAGAAAGGGTCTGCAGAAGAAGAGGAGGAGGAGGCACCATCATCATCAGAGAAGAAGGAGGAGGAGCCGAGGTCGCCAGAGACGCAGAAACAGGACCCGACCGAAGACGCTACACTGACAGACAGCAAAGAAGAAGAACAGAGCGAGGTAAAGTACTTGTTCTCCTTCCAGAGTGACATCAGTGCAGTACTCTGTGTACTTTGTGTACATGTACTGAAAAACTGCAACGTTTCCCGCAGGAAGCAACGAGCTCAGCCCGATGAGGACCACGCGTCGACGAGCCCCTGGAGTGCTGGGAGAGAAACCCCGTATCAGCTACACCTGACTGAAGAGGCCTGCAGACGCTCAGGAGGCGAATATTTAGAAACTCTGAGGCGCTGCCCGCCATCTGCGAATGAGCGAAGATGCTCGGCCAATCGTGCGAAGGTCCAGTCGAGCTTGTTCGTTTCCACTCAACGCCTTTCCACACCACAACACTGCATTCTTCCTGTTCAGCCATATATACTGTGACCTGTCTGTTCTTACTGTGTGCTGCCTTCCATGATGATGATGATGATGATGAGTGGTTTGTGTCTGTGTTTAAAGCCACAGCTGTGAGGGAACCCTCGAAGCCTCGTTAGGTTTGACTGATTTCTGGGAACCTCCGAGGTTTTGATTGGATGGTGACACGCAGCCTGAGGAGGCGGTGACGTCACAAAGTGCTTCTGATGATGAAATTAAAATACTTTTGCTACCATAATGATGATCTGCTCTGTTGTATTTTATCTGGCAGTGCTCAAAGAAATAAAGAGTTGCTAATGACTTCTGATTTTTCCGTGTCACAGCTGCAGCGCGATGACGAAGCTACCTGTCAGTCAAACAGGACACGCCCCTGATAATGCAAACTTATCAGGGGCGTTAAACACATGAAGGTGGATGTCAGCTGTACAAGTCTGGCCCACTGGGCTCTGGTGAAGTACAGAGTAGAAATTTGAGACTTTTAACTGTATTTTAAAAAGTTTTATCTTTACAAATAAAGACTCATCGTAGTCTCCAAATTAACAATATGGTAAATGGCCTGTATTTGTATAGCGCTTTACATATCCAGTCATCCACACACTGGTGATGGCAGCTACATCGTAGCCACACCCACCCTGGGGCGCACTGACAGAGGCGAGGCTGCCGGACACTGGCGCCACAGGGCCCTCTGACCACCACCAGTAGGCAACGGGTGAAGTGTCTTGGCCAAGGACACAACGACCGAGACTGTCGGAGCCGGGGCTCGAACCGGCAACCTTCTGATTACAAGACAAACTCCCAACTCTTGAGCCACGATCGCCCGATAACCAATAGGTTAATCTATTGCAATGGTACACAACGTGTGAGGAGGAAACAGTGGGAAGGAAAAACTCCCTTTTAACAGGAAGAAACCTCCGGCAGAACCAGGCTCAGAGAGGGGCGGGGCCATCTGCTGTGATTGGTTGGGGTGAGAGAAGGAAGACAGGATAAAGACATGCTGTGGAAGAGAGACAGAGGTTAATAACAGATATGATTCAATGCAGAGAGGTCTGTTAATACATAGTGAGTGAGAAAGGTGACTGGAAAGGAAAAACTCAATGCATCATGGGAATCCCCCGGCAGCCTACGTCTATTGCAGCATAACTAAGGGAGGATCCAGGGTCACCTGGTCCAGCCCTAACTATATGCTTTAGCAAAAAGGAAAGTTTTAAGCCTAATCTTGAAAGTAGAGATAGTGTCTGTCTCCTGAATCCAAACTGGAAGCTGGTTCCACAGAAGAGGGGCCTGAAAACTGAAGGCTCTGCCTCCCATTCTACTTTTAAATACTCTAGGAACAACAAGTAGGCCTGCAGAGCGAGAGCCAAGTGCTCTAATAGGGTGATATGGTACTACAAGGTCATTAAGATAAGATGGGGCCTGATTATTTAAGACCTTGTATGTGAGGAGCAGGATTTTGAATTCTGGATTTAACAGGAAGCCAAAACAGGAGAAATCTGCTCTCTCTTTCTAGTCCCTGTCAGGACTCTTGCTGCAGCATTTTGGATCAGCTGAAGGCTTTTCAGGGAGGTTTTAGGACTTCCTGATAATAATGACAAACTAATGGAACTTCGTACGCTCATTCAGCAGCAGGTAAAAACTTTCAAGGTCAAAACACAAGAAAAAAAAATTCTCTCAAAATTTAGAGACATCATGAAATCACATCAGGTACGATGAGATGATGAACATGGCGTCCTGACCAACCTCAGTAAGACTCGGGCCAGATTTAATCTTCACATCTGAGCCTTCAGTGATGTGAAACAGTGTGACAACGTGAAGCAGGCCAAAGACCTCAGACACATCCTGCTGTGATGTAAAGAAACACCAGAGTCAGTGACATCATCAGTCTGACTCCAGTGATCCACAGTGGGAGAAAACCCACAGTGGGTGAACCTTCCCAGGAGTGACCGGTCGACCAAAATTACTCTTCAGAGAAGAACCCAGAAGAAGACCTGCAGGCTTCACATGTCTGAGCTAAGGTCAGAGGTCACGATTCAACAATAATAAAGAGACTAAACAAAAATGACATCCATGAGTTTAAGGAGAAACTCACTGATCAGGTCAAAGTGACCAGAAACGACATTTTGTGTTTATTTTTCTTGTTTGATGAAAGTGTGACCAACAGGACGTCTCAGCTCTGATTTAACCTGCCGGCAGGTCCAGCCGCTGCCTGGATGATCTGATTAGAGCGCCGTGCGTCTCTGCTTGAGGCCGCTGATGCTCGGGCCGTGGTTTCAGGCGTTGGGTGGAATAATTAAGGAAACGGCCGTGGGTAACTTACTTAAAGAAAACTTTCCAGAACAGAAACTGACACACAGCAGAGCTTTGAAAGAAACTAAACCAAAGTAACTGCTTTGAAGTCATCAGTTCTCGTGCCTCCTTCACTTCCTGCTTGTGTGAAAGAAGGAGAAAAATAGTCACAGACGTTTCTGGATCCCTGCACCGTGGGAGCAGCTGGTCTTGGTCTTCAGTGGTCTGCTTGTTCTCTGGCGTGGGCGTCTTTCTCCTTGGTTCTCGTGTGTTTCTGAACTTTTCCCCTCAGCTGAGCAGCGAGGAACGTCCTGCGTGGGCGTCACGTTGGGAAACCTCTCTGTGTGAACGCAGCCTGCCAGGTGAGCCGGTTACATAATTCTGCTTCCAGGGCCATCCCGCCCTCCTGCAGGCACCTGTCCTGGATCGGCCTCCGCAGCACAGCCCTGTGGTGATCTCATTAGGGAGTTATTTTCAGTGCTTCTTTGGTTCTTCCTGCAGGACCTAAGAGGGTTACAGAGTCCTGAGGTTCGCTCGGTGCCTGCAGAGTCACGGCAGGCTGGATGTGGGCCACCTCGAGCCTCCGCCTGCAGCCTGATCGTCTTCTGTGGGGTTTCCTGTCCTGAGGAGGATCGCAGGACTGCAGACCGCCTTTAACAAGCAGCGCACCGGGCCTCGGTCTCCTCCGCCATGGGGAACCACGGCTCGACCCTGGACGACATCCTGGCAGAGGACATGCACCACTGGTACAACAAGTTCATGAAGGAGTCTCCGTCAGGCCTCATCACGCTGTTCGAGCTGAAGGCCATACTCAACCTGAAGGGCATGAACGAGGACGCCAACCGCTACGTGGAGCAGGTCTTCTTCACCTTCGACATGGACGGGGTGCGTTCCACGTCAGTTTGCCCAGCCTGTTCTTCCATGTTTCTGCAGGAAAGTAAAAGTAATCTGACAGCAGTGACACGTCGACGGGTTTAGAGCTGATTTGCTTTCCTGCACCTTATTTAGTCTATTTCTGACCAAAACATCTAATAATGACATATAACCTGTTATATCAGGCTGGTAGTATGACAGCTAGTTATGAGGCTTTGATATCAATTTGAGACGAGTGTTACTAAAGTGGGGTTAAAGGTCACATGAAAGCTCAGCTTAAAGAAAGAAAGACTCTACATGGGACGTGCTTTGAAATGAAAACGTCTGATTTATGAGAGAAAACTCGACCTACTGCTTGTAGGGCTGAGCTGAGAGCCCTGCAGCTTGTGAATGAGCCCAATCAATAATCAATAATGCTGACCGGGCTTTCCTTATTGATAAATCTGACTGTGGATACAGGATGTACCAAAACCAGTCATCAGATATCTAAAGGCTATGTTTTTAAAGTAGTGGA
>NW_005187667.1:592509-594901 GCF_000239375.1 Pundamilia nyererei | reverse complement strand
AAAACACTATATCGGATTCATATCGGTATCGGCAGATATCCAAATTCATGATATCGGTATCGGACATAAAAAAGTGGTATCGTGCCATCTCTAGTTACATGTAAGAGTCAGTCCGAATAAACTCCTAGAAACTCACAGCAGCCGTGCTATTGGTCACATGATGTCATCAAAGTGCCACCATCCACCTGTCAGTCACAGAGGCCACGCCTCTAATAACACCAACCTTAATCCTGAATGCAGTTTAAAAGTTCTCCACAGAGACCAGTTTGTGTATCAGGCTGCAAACATGTTTATTCTGCTGTCAGGTTTAACATGGCAGTCTATGGGACTGACTCTGCTGCCCCTGCTGGACACCAGATGAACTGCAGCTCCATGTTTCAGTCTGGAGGTTGATTCTTGTCAACATGAAACCAGACGTCAGCACATGTGAAATGTTGCTCATACTGTGAACACGAGTCTTTAAACTCAAAGCTTTCATGGAAACGTTAAAATCGCTCTGTGGTGCAGAGCGCTCGCTCGACCGGGAGAGGCAGGACTTCCTGCTCCATCAGCATGCAGAGCTGTGTGTGTGAGGATGCTGTGATCAGGTGAAGGGCAGCAGGAGATCTCCAGGTAAATGATCTCATGTACTAAAATTATTTTATTATTTTCTTAATATAGCACAAGGTTCAGTTTGCTTTGTCCTTTCTGACTCTGAGTACATTTCAGACTCGGTACTTTTTCACCCTTCAGCTTTTACCGCAGTATTTTTAAACCCGGGTATCTGTACTTCTGCCACCTCTGGATTAAAGGCTTCAGCCTGCAGCAACGACACGTGTAAAATATAAAGAGCAGGAGGCATTTTAACCATTTATTACAACAAGTAGTCCACATTTCAATAAAGCTGGAACTGGGTGGATGTTCAGGTGTAAGAGGTCCTCCCACAGAGGCCTGGAGGCATGAATGGTTGAGCTCTGTCTGGAGACTTTAGGAGGTGGTTTTATAATGTGGATGGTTGGTGGTTCGATCCTGGGCTCCTCCAACCTGCGTGGTGAAAAAAGCACTTTGAGTCCTCAAACGGAGCACCACGTGATGGACTGAAGCTGCGGTCTGACCAATCAGGAGCTGAGATTCAGTGTCAGATGATCGGTGAATGTGCAGCCCAAGAATGCTGATGATTGTTAGTCTCATCTACGAGTTTTGCTGTTGTGGAAACTGGTCATAAAACCCCTGTAAGTATTACAGTAACATAAACCTACAGTTTTTAATGTGCAGAATTATTGCACAGCTGAACGACAGCATCAGACTCTCTGTCTGTCACGTTTGCTCTGCTTTGGTTTTGTGAAGCTGAACAAACGTCCATATTAAAACTGAGGTCGGAATCTTACAGGATGTCCCTGAACGCCCCCTCGCTGATGCGGTTTTAACTCCCTGCTTCGTGTCTGCAGGATGGCTACATTAACTTTGTGGAGTACATCGCAGCCATCAGCCTGATGCTGAAGGGAGAAATCAACCAGAAACTGAAGTGGTACTTCAAACTGTTCGACCAGGACGGCAACGGAAAGATCGACAAGGAAGAGCTGGAGACCATCTTCACGGTAATGAACTCACCACCACGCTGACACAGGCTTAATCTTCTCCTGTCTTTGAGCTTTTTAATGCTGCCTGCTCAGCTTCTATCTTAAGACAGTTTAATCCCGCTGACACTGCGTCGACTGCTTCAAGCTTCAAATGATGTCATGGTGTCTTTTAAGGTCGGTGCAGCAATTACATTTTGTCTTAGTCCCACAGAAAGGTTTATGTATTTATAGAAAACTGGTTTCAAACTCACACACTAGACATCTGCAATATTTCCAGCTTTACAGGAAAGTTGGACTGAAATCAAGAGCGTCCCTCTCCACATGGATCCTGAATCAGCAGCACAGAGAACAGGGCTGGATTAGCTCTGAACTTAGACCGCTGCTAATCCTCTGAGCTCAATCAATCAGTCAAGGAAACTGCTGAAAGTGGAACAAGCCGTTCCCTTTGTGTTCTGACCAGTCGTGGACCAGAGAACATGGAGAACAAGATTACATTTACCAGGACATCTTTAAAGCATCGGAAACATCTGATTCAGCTTCTGGAGTTGGTAATCACGGAGCCTCGGACACGGATACCGTGAGCTAAACCACAGTACTGGTCATTCCCTGCAGAGTAACCAGACTGGTGGCCGAATGCTCACTCGTCAGATACGAAATATGAGTTAGCATTATAAAAGGGTTCCTTCCAACCTGAACATGAACAACTTAGCAAACAGCTGGTGAGACCACCACGCCCCCTCCAGGTCCTCTGTTTGCATCCTAACGTGGATTCTTTGATCTTTTACAGCTGAATCGCTCCTGACAGGAACACGTGTTTGTTTCAGGCTTTCACC
>NW_005187667.1:577333-591699 GCF_000239375.1 Pundamilia nyererei | reverse complement strand
TTGGGCATTTTTAATCTGTAGCTCTGCTCTAAAAGAACGTACGTACCTGGCCCCGCCTACTATCCTCGGAAACGTAAAATGATTGGCTAGAATCCAAAGTGTATCACAGCTCAGGGAAAAAAAGCACCGAAATGTGCGCTGCTTTTCGGTCTGGTTAGTACCGTTTATGTCACAACCGGTGCCATCATAGCACGGGATACCGGTACCCATTACTAGTTATGAAAAACCTGAAACTGACCGATACAAAACGTTAAGCTCAGTCAGAGATTATTTTACTGAATGCTGACTCATCTTCATGATTCAGAAACTTATTGAGAACCTTGTTATTTGTCCTTGGTGTCTCCATCTGCAGGCCATCCAAGACATCACACGGAACAAAGACATCGACCCCGAGGAAATCGTCTCGCTCATATTTGAGAGGATTGATGTGAAAGGAGAAGGTAATAAAGACAGCTGAGCCCAGCTCAGATAGTAAACTCTGTAACTCCTCTCTGCCAGATCTGGACCAAAGTCGCATGACAGCCAACAATCAACCAAATAATTAGTAAACGACACAGTTGAAGATCCGACCTACACCCCAAACGACTTCCCACTATATAATTGATGGGCAGCTCTTCCACATTTTGGTCTGTGTTGTGTTTAAGAGGCATTTTGTTTATTAAATTATGGATTCTGACCTCTGACCCTGCAGGTGAGCTGACCCTGGAGGAGTTCATCGAGGGAGCCAAAGACCATGAAGATATCATGGACATGCTGAAGACCCTGATGGACCTGACGCCGGTCTTACTGATCATTATTGAGGGCCGGACGGGGAACAACCAATGAGAGAAACGTGGAAGCAGTGAGCTGTGATTGGCCGTTTGGACAGGTTTAACATTACAGAGAGGAAGCCTGGCTGATTTTCATGTGAAGAAGGTCACGATGGACTCTGTGAGCTGCATCTGCCAACCCCCTCCTGCTGTAGGTCCCCCTGGACCAGGAGTTTGTGGTGCCACCAAGTCTTTCTCTTGTATGTGCTATATGTATGGAACCAACACCACTGCAGTGGGAACAAGGTCTTCATATTCCTTTGCCATAGAGAACCTCATTTCATCCAACATTTTGCTAATTTCTGCTTCAACTATTTAGAAAATGTGTCGCACTGACGCTGGACTGAGAATCAGAAAGTTGAGATACCTGAGGTTGAGTTTTAACAGCAGCATTAATAAAAACTACTACCAATAATAATAATAATAATGATAATAACTAATAGTAATAATTCTTCTAATTACTACGAGCTTTCAGAAAAACTTTAAATCTTTTCAACATCTCAACATCAAAGATTTTCGCCCCAGATTTATTCATCTGACTTTGATCTATACGAAAAGCATCAAGCTACACTTTCTGCAAACAAACAGTCCATCAATACTGAGACCGAAGCACATTAAAAGGACCTGAACTGTGGCTATGCATCCATGTCTGAGAATACTGCTACAGCGATTTGTGTGCTAATAGTTTTTGTAATACTGAGACAGTGATTTGGAGAAGGTGCTGTCTCTGTGAGCCGGGAGATTACCGTACAGCTGATCCTCTTAATGCTGCCAAAGGATCTGATTCTTCCTCTGGAGGAGGCTTCATCATCTTTAACCCCCACACAGGTTCATGTCTTTGAGGACAAAACTAAATGTTTCAAACACATCCTGCAGCCGTGATGTGTTTAACACACAGTCTGTGGGGTCGATAAATCCACTTTCCATATCAGAGCGAAGCGGTGCATTCAGGGACCAAAGCTGCTCCATCAGCTCAATTGGCAGCAGGCCAGTCCAAAGGTCCACTCGGGTCAGGCCGGACCAAACTGGGGCGCCTGAGGGCAGAACAACCTATCATCTCACTCACAGTGGAGGACTAAGCACATTTACTCAAGTACTATGCTTGACCTCATTTGTATGCCACTATCTACTGCTCTGCTTCTCAGAGAGAAGCTTTGTACTCCTCCCAGTGAACCAAGCTAACACATCAAAGCCTCAACATGATATTAATGAAGATGTGAGCACCCGCACACTTCCTCAGATTTAGTGAAAGAGACCAAAAGAGGACTCAATGAAATTGTGCTTTTTGAATGAGAATTAGAAATGGCATCTAGTGGCCATTGTTGGAATTGCACTTTTATTCATTCCTGCACTGGTTTCAGTAGCACTACCTACAGATGAAACAACTTTTTACCCACTGATCACTTTCTTCTGAATCTACTGAAAGGTTCAGCAGGTTTATGTAGATGACTGTCCTGCTGTCTTCAGTTAAACGTAGTGAACAGGTGCACATTTCCACCATTTTGGAGTGGAATTATTATACCTGAGGATGTGTCATTAATGAAGGGTGGAGGACAGTTAAACAGAGGAATCTCAAATATACAACATATCCAATGATTTTATCACCGTTATGAAAACCGTATATCAAAAACAAGTTTTCTGGTCATTTCAGGAGAAAAAACCTTTGGGGTAGAGTAGAGTTTAAACAGGAAGACATCTGCTGTATAGACTGTACAGTGTTGTAAGGTATGAGAGGTCCTGTGTCCCGGACAAGCCCCCAAACATGTTATAACTTCAAATTCAAAGGCACACGGAAAACCTAATATGAGTTGTCACCATGCTGCTGCTGTTATATTAATGAAAATAAAGTTACTTTCAAAGGAAAAACAGATAAACAAAAGACAAAGAAGGCTGTGAACCAACCATCTGCTTCCTATCTAACCAAAAACTGAAGACTGTGGGTAACTCCCAGCTCAACTCATAATACAGAGAACTACAAAAGCAACAAAACGTAACGCCAGTGAGGGAGGATGACTAAGACGCTAACTGCCAACCTTCATGCTCCGCCTTCCCTGGCTTCATATCTGTGTGGTGGTTCATCTGCAGCTAGTCAGCACTAATAATAAATCAAAGAGAAGAGAGCAGGTTAATGAGAAGGATTAGGTATAATAACAGGATGATGGACATGTCAGCACACTGAGTAACGTTAGCGTAAATTAAGAGTATCCATCCACAGGATACACACCAACAGCAGGCGTTTAGATGAAGTTTGCATTCACCTACGTGTGAAAAATAAATCAGACATAAGCAAAATTTGGGAAAAGGGGAAAAAAACCAGAGGTGGCTGCATACACAGTCTACAAGATATCGATCATAACCTTTTTATCGATTTTTGCAAAACACGGTCGGCATAATGATCAGCTCAGCTGCACGAATCAGGAGGGTTTTTTTTATAAACCACTTTTTCCACTGCACCCTCTAGTGGACTCTCACAGCAATACATATGCTATAAGTTTAAAGGCCAAGCACACTACCGGCCTAGTTTTGCGCGACAGGTCGCTCGATTGAATGTTTTAAATGTTTTTATTTTTACAAGGTGACATGTGTGACCACGTCAGGAGGGTCTGAGGATGTCTGGCTAAGCTAACAGGTCCTACTGTGCAACAGATTTTTATGGTGAAAATGTGTCCTGTAAAATCTTCAGTCCTAACCACTCACGTATTGTGCTGCCTTATCAATAAAGCTTTTAAGCAATCTGTGTGCTTTTCATTTAGCCCCATTAAAGAATGTATAAAAAACCCAAACAATGTGTTTTCATTTTTTAAGAACCTTTATCGATACTTTGCTGGCAAAAATGTCAAAAACAATAAAGTTTTGTACTTTGATCCAATAACGCGATGGCACTCCAGCTGTTTACAATCTCAGAGCAGCTGGATGGACTTACTGATAATGATGATGATGAGTAGTTGTTCAGTTTTGTGTCTCTCATGAAGCACATGATTAAAATCAATTGAGAGTCAGGTGAAGGGGTCTTCCTGTCGCAGATTTGTTGTTTTTTATTCTTCAAATCCAACGTGGTGAAGTCCAGCTTCTGATTTACAGTAAGTCCAGTGGAACCCCTGAGGAACCACCCAGGAGCCTGCTGGGTGGATGATTATTAGCTAAAGCTTAAATATCATAAAGCCTGGTAGTGGGGGCTTCAGTTCATGTGCTGAAACAGCTGTTGGTGCACATTTAAAGTTTCCTGTTCCTGTTTTTTTGGTCTCCCTACCTCTGCCTCATTTAATTATGTTTTAGCTTGATTATATATTTTAGTGTATAAAGATGTTTGAATGTTGAAGTGATCCTGTCACTTGTTTTGTTTCTTGTCTTTGACAGTTTTCAGCTGCGCTGATGTTACTGTGGTTGTAAATCTGCAGATACATACGGGGACTGACTGAACTGGTCGTGTTTCTGCCTCACCAAAGATGAGCGCTGTGCTTTTGTGAGTAGTTGATAAGTGGTTGTGCCTTTGGACAAATGAATACACAAACGAGGAGTTCTTATACAGCAGGATGCCAAACTCAGACCTGCTGTGGGAACAACGTTTGAATCTTTGGCCCTTTATCAAAGTCAGAGTGCAACACACACAGATTTGTTCATCTTTTAATTAAACAATCAGACAAAGCTGCTAAAAACATTGTGGGTGCAGCTTTTGGTCCACTCGAGTTCTTTGCACCAACACGACTCTCTCACTGCCGCTCGCCCTTTCTGCAGTTTTGGGTGGAGTTACAGTCGGGTTCTTCCTCGCAGCTCCAGCCTCTGTCAGAGCTTCAGCTCCTCTCACTGCTGCTCAGAGGACGTCTCAGAGCGCCTCCTGCTGCATCCTCAGCTCACTTTCAGCCACTTCCTGCCACCCGTCCCCGTGAGCAGTCATGTTGGTGCCTTGCTCGGAGGCAGAGGTATTGGGGATCGAACCCGCGACGTGTCACAGCAGTTTAGGCTTGTCCTCCCGTTGCAGCAGCAGGCTGGCATACAGGCGCAGGAAGGCGTAACAAACTCCCATGGCGCAATACACCGAAGTCACCAGCAGGGGGAGGAAGGGCAGCCTCTGCTGCCACGGCGACAGCGGGAAGACAACCTCACAGGCGATCGCCACGGCAACCAACCCCAGCAGGTAGATAACCTCCAGAGGATGGAGCAGAAACCCCTGAGCACTGAGGGCAGAGTAATCCGATTACTTTAAAATACTAAAAGTAAAGTACTTTAAGGTATCCAAGTAGTAACTACACTATACTGTAGTAGTGTTTGTGTTTACCTGTGGAGCTTTCTGAGAGCAGTGAAGGAGAAGATGCTGAACATCAGCATGAGCACCACCTTAAAGGGCAGCTCTGAAAAACACACCATCATCATCATCATCATCTAAACGCAGTAATGTTGAGTCTGTTGCACGCTGGAGCCCCTGGCGAGCGGCGCTCTCGTGCGTTTCTGCTAGCTGAACAAACGTAATGATTAAACTACTTCCTGTTTACCTGCGGGCGTGAAGAGCAGCGGGAACAGGGAGTAGTGACCTGTGGTGGTCAGGATCAGGAAGATCCCAGCATCCTCTCTGTTCTCCACCGCCAGGATGCTGCGGGAAGAGAAACAAGGCGAAATCGTTTAAACCGCACCGTCAGCTGATGACATCATCATGTGACAGGACGGGTCGGCGCTCACCTGAGGGGAAGGATGGCGATGAGGATGGCCTTCTCGTGGACATGCCAGCCAAACATGAAGGAGCCCAGAGCGCAGAGCAGCAGGCAGCGTAGGAAGCCCCGAGCACCGCAAGGGCGGAGCCAGATGGATGCAGCCGCCGGCTTCAGAGAAGAGGAGGAGATCGGGCGTTAAAGCGTGACCACACCCACACGTGAACACAATCGGGTTCAGCTCAGGGTCTCAGTGTCCAGCTCGACTCACCAGGATGGACAGCAGCGTGCAGACGAGCGTGACGGTGGGCGTCACGGAGGGAAGGACCGAGTGCTCAAACTCCTGAACCAACCCGCCTGTCATGGACGCCAGGGGAAGCTCCGCCTCCTTGAGCAGCTTCAGGCGAACACCTGGAGGAAAAAAAAAAAAACAGAACGCTCAGACCTCCATCCGCCTCCTCCGCATCATGATGCTTGGTTTTAATGTCCTGTAAACAGAGGGGGCGGAGCCTCACCGATCACCGCCAGGGTTTTGTCCAGCACGTTGTACAGCGCCCAGATGTTCGGCGCCCAGTAGGCGTGACAGAGACCGCGCTTAAAGGGGAAGAGCCTGGAGAGCACCTGAGGGAGCTGCCCCTGAAAGGCAAACGAGCATCGTCAGGTCATGGCGCCGTCGAGCGACCTTCAGTAAAAAACAAAAACAAAAAAACAAACACTGCGGTGACCTCTCACCATGGCGATGAAAGGGCCAAAGGACAGAGCGCAGACAGAGGTCACGATGGCGCCCAGAGCCAGCAGGCGCAGCAGGCTGAAACTCGACCACCTGATGGAGCCGTCTGCAAAATAAACACGTGGTCAGTAGTCCGGCACAGACGCAGTACCCACTCACACCAGCAGGAGGAGCCATGGGTTGGACCTCACCTTTGTTGTCCTGAGTGAAGCAGTAACTCCTCAGCAGGTAGACGCCGTACGCTGGGGCCACGTACAGGTAGATATGCTTCAGGTTGAGCAGGAAGGCGAACAGCAGCGCCCCCTGCAGGTGCTGAGACTGAATCACACAGGCGATGCGTCACAATCACTTTTTTCTACTCTTGGAACTGTATGATGTCACAGAGAGAGGACAGATTCTCCACCCACTTGGGGGAGGAGCCAAAAGTGCTCATTTCAGACAGAGAATGAGGCTTATTCTGAGCTGTGAATCATTCTAAGCTGCTTGGGAGAGTCTCAGAATGAAGGCAGCTGAGTGTGAGCACAGCTTGTACCTGCAGGTGTTTGGCCACCGACAGCAGCAGGAACCCGAACAGGAAGCCGTTATACTGGAAGTGAATATCTGAGGTGGGAGTGAAGGAAAAACCAGCACTCGACCAAAACATTAGGAACACAACATCCACGACACAAGCATAGAGACGATGGAGCTTTTTATCACAGGCTGAAACTGCTCAGGCTGACGGATTGCTCCGTGTAAATGTCGTCACTTTGTCACCTTAAATAGATTTGGTGTAATTAGTGGGATTACAGCCTTGGTTCACTGTAAAGAGTTCATGACAAACACCTAATTGTTCTTTAAATGTCACATTAGTGGATGTTGAGCAGGACGCGTTCAGCTCCGTTTCCCTCTGACCGCATTAAAAACTTTTCCAGGGTGGCGTTCACGCCGCCACCGCACGGAGGCTGGCAGTTTAACGCACAGGCAGAGCTGCAGGATACGATCGACGAGGAGGAGGCCGAAGTTCCACAGCAGCAGCACGGCCAGGACGAAGGACGGCTGGCTCAAAATGTCCCGAGATCCCTTTGGCTCCCGAACGCACCTGCAGCACCTGGAGGAGGAGGACAGAGCCAATCAGGACGCAGGAAACAGCTGTGTCAGAAGCTCCAGCTGTTTCCCGGGGACACACTCACTCTCTGGCGGCGTAGATGAAAACCACGTCGGTGACGATCACCGACAGCCTCTGGAACAGCACCGTGGCCGGGCTGGCGTAGTTCAGGTTCTCCACCTGCAGCATGTTTGCGTCAAAGCTGCGCGCCACCTGAGACAGCCCGAACTCGAACCAGGCGAACAGCGGCGGGTAGTCCAGGGTCCACTCGGACGTGTTCTGCAGGAGAGAAAGCGCCTCGTGAAACATCAGCGAGCTTTCCCACCGCCTCCCACAGGTGCTTTTATTTTACAGGTGAGTGTGGGCTCCTCCTCCCTCACCTCATAGTACCACCTGGACACGGGCAGGCTGTGCGTGATGGCCAACCAGTTCCTGTGCACCTCAAAGTCCGTCGACCGGCTGAAGACACACACACACACACACACACACACCCCAGTTTAACAGACCAAGCTGGACAGATAGAGGCTTCAGCTTTAAACACGTTTGACCTCCACCTGAGGAGCACCACCTGCACCAACAGTGACCATACACATGTTCATCTCAAGGACAGCAGGTGTGCGCTCCGTCAGTAACACCTCAACTGTCAGAGGATCAATCTGAGCTAATGTACTCAAACACTCTCATTTCTTAACTTCACATGGACACAAAGGTCACATGTCTCAGGGTTAAAGGTCACCGGCTCACCTCTCAGTACACTGTGGACCCCTTTATTAGGTGTTTTACAGAGCACAGAGGTGTTAGCAGGGCTGGATTCATGCCGAATGTGTCAGTGTTTTAAACTGACTCCGCTTATTTAAAAAGATCCGATTCATCCGCTGTGCTCACAGAAAGACACGCGCGATGGTTTTAATCGGGAGATTTCCCGCAGGGATCCGGTCCTCACAGACGCGGCACTGCGCTTCATGAGACGTTCGCGGGCTCTGAGCCTCCTGACACTCGTTAGAGCTCAGTAGACCCGGCAGAGTGACTTATGACGCCCGTTGCATCCCGGGTGTACCTGTACGGTCAATCACCTGTGTGAAACGTCATCAAGGAGCGCCAAAACGAAGCTCTAAAGAAAAACGGCGTATCCCTGAAGCCCAGCCTGCAGCTGATGACGGCTCGGGTTCAAGTTCAAACAAACTCGGATTTCACACGAAGTCAAACTAAACGATCTCATCCGCGCACAGCTTCCCGCACGCACCCGCGCAGACCCCTCACTGTTATCGCGTACAGGAAATGACGTTAACGTGGCTAATAACCGCGGTGACACTGAGGAAGACTTGGGACTCACTACGCGCTGATGAAGAAGCACTTCAGCAGAGAAACTCCCACAGCTAACGCCGAGAACCAGCTGCAGCTGTCCGCCGCCATGACAGTCGGCCTGCTGACGTCTGCTTCAAACTTTATTGACAAAGCCGAGGAGGACAGTTCCTCAGTGAACTTTAATTATTTGTTGTTGTTTTTATTTATTTATTTTTAAACAGAGTTTGAACAGAGTCCTCAGTCCTGTTTCTGTTTTGTTTAGATATTTATGTAAAAAAAAAAGTTCGCTTTTATAATGATGCTTTAAATGTCGACAGGTAAAGTCGGAATTCTGAGCTTCGTCTGTGCTAGACTTAAATGTCACACACTGAAGTTTCCTCCCGCGTTTAAAACCTTTCAGTTCATTAAAAGAAAAACTTAAGTTTCAGAGAAGAAAATGAAAACTATTTAAACTTCTCTTTATTTCTGTTTTTAAATAGTTTTGTCATTTCTGATTTTACTTCTCTTTTCTTAAATGTTCTTATACTTTTTGTCCCTTAGTTCCTCTTTCTGCACCACATCTGATCATCCACCTCCATCTCCTCTATCCCAGCATCCTCCTCTGTCACACCAACCCTCTGCATGTCCTCCTTCACTACATCCATGAACCTCCCCTGAGCTCCTCCTCTCCTCCTCCTGCCTCCACCCTGTCTCCTCTGTAGATGTCCAAACCACGTCAGCCTCTGTCTTTGAGCAGTCCCTCTGATGGACTCGTCCTGCTCATGGCAAATTAATATCTGAACACTTCCAGCAAATACACCGATCTGTCATATTTCATCATCTTTAACTGTTTTTGCATAAAGTTTGTTGCATGTAAACATCTGAGTGCTTCAGTTCAAACTGAAGAAGCACCGACGGCGCTGACATCCTCACCAGTCTGCACCAGCCGGGGGCGCTGTCTCCTCAACTGTCACGGTGTTTTCTGTGACCCACAGTCCCTGAATGCAGCATGGGTAGGGCCTGCTCCTTCCTCGGTGTGACAGTTTCCGGTTTGTGAGCGCTGTGTGTATTTGTGCGTAAACACTCCAAAGTGTGTAAGTAAACGTCACAAAAACTCTGAAATCACAGCAGCTTCCGGGATGAACGTGCTCATGAGGAGGTGTTTCCGGCAGCGGGTGGTCACGTGGAGAGGTGAGGCTGAAGCAGAGGACCCCAAAAATCAGACAGACTCACCAAATCACCGCAGACACGCTGGTTTCCGGTCACTGTGACGTTTCTGTGTTTACTAGTTCATACTTCGGTCATAAATCTGGACCCAGTCAGTAATGAAGGACAGCCAATCAGAGTCCAGCTCCAGAAGCGTTTACACTGTGATCTAGCTCACCTGGTTAAATTGTATCACATGTCTGCATTGTTAGGGGCGTGGCCTGTGTGTGTGTACAGCCTTTGTGTGTGTGTGTTTTAAAGGTCTCCATGTGGGGGCGCCGCTGACGACCTTCGATGTGAGGAAGGTTGAGCTGACGCCGCTGGAGCAGCGCAAACTGACGTTCGATTCCCACGCCATGGTCACAGAGCTGCAGAGCAGCGGTGAGGTCACTGTCAGGCGTGTCGGCGTGTAGTACCGGCTGTAGCACGGAGTGCTCATCGAATATTTTTGTGCAGGTTTCGAGAAGAACCAGGCGGAGTTGATCGTCTCAGCTCTGGTCACTCTCGCCACGGCCAACATGGATGTCGTTTACAAAGACATGGTGACCAAATCCCATCAGGTGGGAACCAGAGACGAGCTCCACCCTCGAGCTGTTTCCACAGAGTTACAGACTTTTCTTTCTTTAGGAGATCGCCCTGCAGCAGATCATGGCTCACCTGGACTCTGTCAGGAAGGACATGGTGATCCTGGAGAAGAGCGAGTTCGCTAACCTGCGATCGGAGAACACGGTACGTCGGCTTTACTTCTCATTTTCTCCAATCGTCCAGTATTCCTGCCTAACATCTGGACACCTCCTCGAGTCTGTCAGTTAGTGTGTTACTCGGATTTGTTAAATATGTGGAAGTTTTTGTAGGAAGTTCATCAGCTGATGGTGGAGCTCACATTTCGACCTGTCAGTGCACCTTAATAGACGTAATGAAGCTTCTGGTTCCTGGGACCATAACTCCGGGTTAGGACTAAAGAAGAAGAAGAGTTGGTGCAGGCGTCCCACAGGGCTCTGTTCTCAGTCCTCTTCTGCGTCACATTCAGCCACAATGTGTCTGATGATGTTACACGTGCTGGACTCTCGTCCTAGTCTTTAGATTAACAAAGAGACAAAAGCATCTGCAGGTTGTTCTGGATCGTCTCTGCAGCGTCCCGACTTTCTAAAAATCTTTTTGTTCCTGCAGAAAATGAAGCGAGAGCTGGAGCAGCTCCAGAACCGGCTGAAGGTGAGAGTGATGATCCCATGTGGGCTTGACCAGGCTGAAACATCCAGACCCTGGGTGAGGTCCCTGCTGTAACACGACGTGTCTGCTGATGTGTTTTATCTCCAGGAGGAGAGCAAGAAAATGATGGCAGAAACCAAACTGGACATCAACCTGGAGAGGAGCAGGGTCTCCGACATGGTGAGGCTCGCGAGGAATTTACCACAGGAACAGCGGAGCTTTAGCAAAACGCATCGGGCGGTTCGTCCGGCCGCTCGCCACTCGCCTCGGCTGCTTAAAGGTTCCGTTTGGGTAAATTTAAAGGAACGTGGGCACGTGACGCGTCTCTGAAGCTGCTTTCATGTTTTTGTCTCAGTTCACTGAGCAGGAGAAGAAGCTGATGGAGGCCACGTCAGACTTTCATCACAAGGTGAAAACAACAGCTGCAGTACTGATGCTGTAAAGTACCCGTTGGTTAGCTCTGCAGGGCCATTGGTTGTTTTAACTGATGACATCACATCACGTGTGTCTCGTGCTCAGAGATCCGAGCTGGAAAACGACAACATGGAGATCAACAGGAAGCTGGACCTGCAGGTGGCCTCGCTGAAGACGCTGCTGGAGTCCCTGAAACTGCAGACGATCCGCTACCTGGCAGGTGAGACGGCAGCCGTGCTTCTGTGCGTCTGCGATGGCGTGAAGACGAACACTTTAGTCTGACGCCGTGCTGCTGCCTGTCAGCACAACATTTTACATCTGTCCTCAGAGAAACACCAGTTTTCTTCTCTGTGTGGACAGCAGGGGGCGCTGTAGTACACAGAGTGCAGCTGTACCTACATGTGTAAGTGTGTTGCTACCCTGTGAACTTTTACACATTGTGTCACTTTACAACCACAAACTTAATGTTTAATTTCTGTGACAAAGCAGCACAAAGCAGCACATAACTGAAGTGGTGTGAAAACGATGCACGCTTCACGCAGTGTGCGTTTGTATCCGTGTCGTACTTTGAGCCACGTTTCCTTTGCGGTTCGTCTCCACCAGCTCTGCACAGCTGCAGGCTGCATTTCTGCCTGTTCTTTGTTTTAAAGCAGCTCGACTTCAGCCAGACCGGACGCAGAGCGTCTGTGAACAGCGGTTTCTAAGTGTCGCCACAGACGCTCGGTCGGCTTCAGGTCTGGACTTTGACCGTCCTAACACGAGTACTCTGATCCAGGTCCCTCTGGAGCTCTTGCTGTATGTTGAGGCTTCCCAGTCTCAAGTCCTCGAGCTTTGGTCTCGTCTGAGCAGAGCACCGTCTCCCATGTTTGCTGTGTCCCTGCACGACTCCTGGCAAACTGCAGACGAGACTTTTTATGTCTTTCTGTCAACAAGGGCTTCTTCTTGCCACTCTTCCATATCTCCACATAGATCTGTGCCGTCCATGACTTCCAGTTGTCCTGTGGACAGACTCTCTCTGAGCTGTGGGTTTCTGCAGCTCCTCCAGAGTGACCGTGGGCCTCGTGGAAGCTTCTCTGACCAGTGCTCGCCGTGCTCGCTCTGTGTCTTGGTAGGTTTGCAGTTGTAGGAAAGTTTTTCCATTTTTGGATGATGGATTGAACAGAGAGATGTTCAAAGCTCAGGATATTTTATATGAGCTAACTCGTCTTCATCCCTGAGCTGTGTGGTGCCTTCACTGATGCTCTCTAACAAACCTGTGAGGCCTTCACAGAGCAGGTGTGTTTATAATGAGACTAAATCACACACAGGTGGACTCTGTGCTCTAAAGCAGCGGTCCCCAACCCCCGGGCCTCGGACCGGTACCGGTGCGCGAGTCGTTTGGTACCGGGCCGCGAGAGTTGAGGCTCAGGTGTGAAATGTTTGGTTTTCAGGGTTTTTATCGTTTTCAGCGTTATTTTGTTATCGTTTACTCGGTTTTACTGTGTTTTACTGGTTTTATTTCGTTGTATTTATCCGCGACACCTTAAAGGTCGGTCCGTGAAAATAATGTCGGGCATAAACCGGCCTGTGGCGCAAAAAAGGTTGGAGACCGCTGATCTAATAAGCGACTTCTACGGGGGGCTGATTGCACTGAGTACAGGGGCTGGATACAAACACACTTCACATTTTTATTTGGACATCATGTATCGTCTTCGTACCGCTTCACAGGTATCTGCTACTTTCTGACTAAATGTGTCAAAGTTCACGGCGTATAAATACTTCCTCATCACGCTGTGTACAGCCTGTGTGATTCAGTCTCTCCATATAAAAACGTTACAGTGAAATCAGAGGACGTAGCGTCGTGTTTAGCTGACTCTGATGATGCAGCGTGAGGTAGCGAGTCACAGATCGTACGGTGATGTCAGCAGGCGACGCGTCCTGATGGGACTGAAGGCTGAACACGATCTAAAACCATCACAGTTTGGTCCATGAACGGATCCCTGTGGAGCTCCTGCACTGACGGCTCAGGAACCTGAAACCTGCCGCCTTAAGGTGGAATAAAAATGGTCCTAAAATCACGCCCTGTGGCACGCCATGTTAGCACGCCACGTTAGCACGCCATGTTAGCATGCCATGTTAGCACGCCATGTTAGCACTCATGAAGCTGGACTGTTACCCATCAGCCACCACAGGTGGATGAGCCGCAGCGCTCCGACCACACGTAGAACCTGATTTCTATCGTGCTAAAACCTGATGATGAACTTGCTTCTTTCAAACTTCAGACAGACACCAAACTCATCTTTACAAACGTCGGCTCTGAATTTATATCCAAGTTCCAGCAGCGCGAGAATCAAATTTTGCTGTTTTTAATTTGGAGGTTTGAATGAAGACCTGACTTTCACTGTTTCAGTAACGCTGATCGAACGCTCTGCTCCTCCTCAGCCACCCTCTTCTCCTGCCTCGCCATCGCTCTGGGACTCTACCGCCTCTGGAAGTGAACGAGTGACTCGTCTTCATCCACCACACAAAGTAGTTCCAGAAGAAGAAAACTCTGATATTTCATCTGAGCCCAACAGAGTGAAAATACTCAGAATCAGCAACATGTACTCAGAGTATCCAAAGTAGAAGTACTCAGTATATACGGCATACTTTCTTTATATTTCAGAAGGAGCAGCACAGAGTAAAAGTACTCTAAAAGTACCCGAGTTACCAGCTGATTGTACTGTTGCTGAGGTAGAACTTTAAATGAATGGACTCAAACACTAGTTTAAATGTTTTTTATAAGCTGTCTTAAACACTTTTGTTAATAAAGTTTTAATTTTGAGTTCAGAAACATAAAGTCTGACATTTCTGGAGCCGCAGAAACAAAACCGTCAGCGTGAGTTTGTGTTGATCTGCTCTGAGGTCTGACAGTGAATAAAGCCTGGAAGAAAAATGTCTGTGTTATTAACAGAGATGAAAACACTGTGTGGCTCTGAAACGAGACAGTAAGTCACTACGCAAAGTTT
>NW_005187667.1:572940-574855 GCF_000239375.1 Pundamilia nyererei | reverse complement strand
TTAAAGATTCTCAGAAACAATAACCGATCAGTGCTGATCGATACCTGAACAGCTGGTTCTGCTAAACTCTTGTTTATGTTGAAATGACTGAACTCAAAGTTTGTCCCTGTGAGAGTGTCACAGCAGTGTACACGCACTATACCTGAGTAACGACTGACTTACTGCAGCACACTCGCAGCGTGCCTGCTGCTGACATGCCCACGATCACAGTGTGAAGCTTCAGTTTATTCAGATTATTATGGATTATCAGGGGAACAGTACCTGTACTAATGTTACCTGCACAGGCTAGTTTTGTCTGTGAGGAGCAGATCAGAGTTTAGGATGTTTATTGAACTGAACACATTAATCTGCTGACACAACAAGCCAAGAAAACATCTTTAGGCACTGAGCCCGGCAACACAGACTGTACACAAAAGATGGACATAGGCCTCTGACGTCATGCATCAGCTTTTGTTTTTTTTTTAATTTCACATTCTGAGTTTTTAGTTATTTTTGTAGCAGGAAGTGACCATATTTGGACAAAAGGGTAGCATGCTAAGTTATCAGCTAATGCTAGCTCACTTGGTTATCAGACTGCAGAGGAGTGACACACACACACACACACACACTCACACACACACACACACACACACATACACATCCAAGCCTGGTGGTGAAGGCGAGACTTTCACATGTGAGTAAAACGTCTGTAGTTTGGTCTGAGCTGGCGTGCTGGGCGGTGCTCATCTTGCTTTTTGCGGTTTTAGCTTGAATCTTCTCACAGTCTTGGATGAGTGACGTGTTGTTTGGTGCTCGGTTGTCCCAAACCGGGTCTGCTGCTTTAAGTCTGCTGATATTTTTGGTTGTTTTAGCCCCGATTTGGTTTAATCCCAGTCATCATTAACCTGTAGATGTCTGACCGTCCATCTCAGAGACTAATTTCCACGTCTGAGGTTCATGAGTTATTCCTGGAAGTATCTGCAGAGAAACACTAATGTAACACAGCCCTAATGTAGAGTTCAGGCTATAATTCTTCAGTTTGAATTTTCATGACATCGAAGCTGCAGCAGGAACTCGGGTGTTGTCACCTAAACTACAAAAGTGTGAGACGGTAAAGTCACTGCGAGAAAGTCACAAAAATCTGTGTCAATGCTGGAAAAACACGACTAATCTTGTCCACGACGACGTCATGCAGAGCATCGGCAGCTGCACTCAGATGTGAATCAGAAACATCACAGTCAGCTAGCCGAGGCACCCCGGGACTGAGACAGGAAGTCAGAGGGCGGCGGTGTCAGTGCGGCGAAGCTCGTGACCCGGGCCCACCTCTGACCCACCTCTCTGTTGTTTGGTCATTGATGTGGTTTGATCCTGGGATTGGTGTGATGTTGGTCTGTTTGATGTTCTGGGCTCGTGTGGGTTAATCCCTGTGCTGCTGGTGCGTTCAGGTGTTTCGTGGACACATGTTTTCACCTGGTCTGGACATGTTACAGCCGCCGTAGTCCCGCTCGGCGCTGCCTGTCGTTGTGTGTTCGGGGCAGCGATGCTGATGCTTGCTGGGATATTTCTGGGTGGTGCAGGTTCGGTTGAGGTCCAGGATTTGGTGCAGTTTGTTATTTCTGAGCCTGGGGTGCAAATAAGACTGAAAGCGGACAGTTTGGACACGCCGGCTTCGGGGAACACTTTTCCTTCATACCAGCTGCTGCTGGATGAAGAGAATGGCGGGCAAACCCTTCCCGTTTCGGTTTCATCACAGACGGTTCCTCTTTGGCAGTCGGAGCGTCTGTCAGGGCGAGGACGAACTGTGCACCGCCCCCTTCTCCCCCGATGGAGGGGCGCTCACGGTGAGACTCGATGGCCTGTAACGTTTCTCTGGTATTCTGTGTTTGTGCTGTCAGTGTGGTTTGCTTCAGTATCCCGGGGAGTTCGACTGCTCTCT
>NW_005187667.1:570599-571914 GCF_000239375.1 Pundamilia nyererei | reverse complement strand
CTCAGTTCCTCTGCGGCTCAGGAAGCTCGCTCTGAACCAGCAGAAGAAAATAAAAATACAAGAAAAGAAGACAGCTGACGAGACGAAACCAAAGCTCTTTGTTACTTCCTGAAACACAGACACCCGAAGCCAGAACACTCATAAAAGAGACGGCGGCCGCTGGTCACCGTCACCACAGAGAAATGTTTCCCATTAGAGCCGGACGCCAGAGCCCAGCTGTTACTCTGAGGCTGGCAGCGAACAGCACCACAGTTTTCCATAACGTGAAGTCTCACACTCAAACAAATGTAAAGAAGTTGAATGAACATGGAGCCGCTGCGTGTTTCAGAGCTCTGTGTCAGTGCCCGATACACGAGCTGAGCTCAGCACGCAGCGAGCCTCAGCCTGCACTTCCTGTTCCCTCGTCTGGAAGCCCTTTTTCTGATCCGAGGTCTCTCGTCAAGAACGTCAGACGCTTCCACAGCAGGGGACAGGCTAGCAGGTGGATACGTGAGACTACATGAGGTGGGCGGAGCTTTAGAGGTGATGACAGTGAAGTCATGTGACTGTTTGCAGCCCTGCAGTGTTTGTTTACAAAAATCATAAAGGTGCATCCTCTTTATCTAGCTGAACATGTAGCTATGACTTCTGTCAACAGGAAACAGGATTTATGGACACATGTAAATAGAGTTTATGCACCGCTAACGAGCATGAAAGTGAATCTAAGCTGTGAGCAGCTCTGTGAGGATCTCCAGGCTTCCTGAGAATCACTCAAAGCTCTTCTTTGGATGTTTCTGCCTGTGTTCTGTTCTCTGTCAGGATCAGTCAGAGAGACTTTATTTACTGTAAGGGGCAATTAAGATAGATGCCCTGCCCACCGTACATACAAAACACAAACATCACATTGGGGAGACCGGTCAGGCTAGGTAGCACTGGCCGGTCGACCAACGAGCAGCGACCCGGAACTGAAACAATGGAAAATGCACAACATGAGGAAAGACGAGGAGAACAAAGACTGAGCTCCAACGGGGAGATCGGTTTGAGAACAGAAAAAAACACAGCTGATGATAACCAGATGTTTCCAGATGTTCCTGCTGGTGGATCAGACTCTGACGGAACTTTTCAGAGTTTGTAATTCAGTTTATCAAAGATCTCGGCAACACTGACGACCTGCAGCTGGACCCACGACAGCCACGCTTCACTGGGACGTCCTCACTGGGACTGGGACGTCCTCACTGGGACGTCTCTGATGAGGCTTCAGTGAGCAGTAGACCATCAGCCTGAAGGTCTCTCAGCTCCTGTGTCACTCGGAATCAGTTTGTTGGTGCAAAAATCC
>NW_005187667.1:567585-568435 GCF_000239375.1 Pundamilia nyererei | reverse complement strand
GCTAGAATCACGTTTAAGATGATAATAAAACAATGAAATGTTACGTTTCGGTTTTTTGCTGCTCGTCATGGACACGCTGAGGTCATCATGCACTGCTTTCCTTTTCTTCTTCGTTGGTGGTGCTGCTGTTTTTCCTCATAGACCGTTTTTGGAGTTTGTGTCCTGAAATCAGAAGTTCAGACTCGATCAGGAGGATGAGACTGTGGAGTGAATGTGGGTCTGGACTGTGGGGAGGAAGAACTCCCTGTTAACAGGAAGGGACTTCCGGCACAGTGAGGATCAGGCAGGGGGCGTGTGGTTGGCAGTCCTGGGTGATCTCTGATCTGATGCTCTAAAACCATCGAAGGCCTCAGCCACACAGACCTGGACGCTCGTTCTACTTTTAAACCGGTCTGCAGGCATGTGTGTGAGGGAGGTCAAATATATGGGCCGGGGCCTAAAAGAGGCCCGCCAAAGGGTCCAGTGGACGTTACACAGTTACACACTGTGACTCGTCCACGGTGTGTAACTGTGTGTTCTTCTTCTTTCTAGCGTTTTCATGTCTTCCTTTATTCCATCCATCCACCGTTTCGTTGGCCTGCCACGGGGTCGCTGACCTCCGGGCTCAAGCCTCATTGCTGTTTTTTCCACTGAGCTGTCGTCGGAGCGTAATACGTGTCCGCACCACCGTAGCCGTGCCTCGCACATTTTTTTCCGTGATTGGTGCGATGCCGAGCCGCTTTCTGACGTCTTCATTCATGACTTGGTCCCAACGCGTGAGGCCTAGACACCACCTGAGCATTCGCATTTCCATCGTGTGCAGGGCCTGTTTGTGCGTGGCAGTGGCTGGCCAACACTCCGATCCATACAG
>NW_005187667.1:564900-565984 GCF_000239375.1 Pundamilia nyererei | reverse complement strand
ACTGGCACAGGTGACACCTCTGTGGAGTCACCATGTAGCCGAGTTAGGCAACCAATCCGTGAAAGTTAGAACAAAGCGAGTCCAAACACGGGCCTCGAACTCGCGTCTACCCACACACGACATCATCGAAGGCCATGATAATGATCAGCTCGCAGGCCGGCGAGGCCGCCTGCAGCAGCTGCGTGTGTCTGATGACAGCCGTTAACCAGCTGATTAACAGCTGATAATGGACTGCAGTAAAAATCTATCTATAGTAATACTGTGTGAGTATTACAGTACCGTGCAGTACCACAGATACACACTCACATGGCCTCCACCTTCGAGGTGGAGCGGGTCGTCTCCTCTCCTGCTCCAACAGCTCATGTTAAACATGTTTCTGGAGCTCAGGCCGCTGGTTCTGTGGGATGTGGTCACCTGGCAGCCAATCAGAAGACAGGGACCATAAAGGGGTAGGAGCAGAACAATGTCCTTGCACCATTACATGATCACATGATCACGATCACAGCTGTGAGCTTCAAGTTTGTCTGTGTGATGTGAGCTTCGCTGAGTCTGAAGCAGGTGACTGTACCGGTGAAGACTCCGCCCCTCGCTCTGCCCCTCGCATCCTTCGAGTCCTTCACACTGAAACCTTTCAGATAAAAGTTCACGTTCATGTTTTTCTCCCTGCTGGTAAAATAAAACGTGTCACCTGGGAAACAAAAACTCCTGAATCTGAAATAAAACCGTTACCAAGAAACAAATAAAGTCCATCCAGCTGTCGTCCACCAGGTGGGTCCGACACACCTGTGTGCTGGTCAAAGGTCAGCTGTATGAGAACGCAGAATCGACCTGTGCAACAAAAAGCTGCTGTTGAGTCGGTGTCCAGCAGCTCTTAGTGCATACAGGAAGTTACAGCAATGCTCACTTCCTGTTAGATCAGATCCCGTCTCTGTGGAGCGTTATCAGAGCCGTTAATCAGTTTCTAAACATCAGGACGTCACACATGAGCCAGGAAGAGCCAGGTCCCTGTGCCTCATGCAAATTATATGCAAATAAAGGGGCAGTTTAGCATTGGCCACGCCCCCAATGCCCCCCCACACACACA
>NW_005187667.1:554361-556311 GCF_000239375.1 Pundamilia nyererei | reverse complement strand
CTGCTCACACGACATCAGAAAGTGTGTTAGAGACCACAAAGGGTTAAAGAGGCTGAGCTCTTTCAGGATGTCGTGTTTTCCTCTGGAGCGTCTCTTCATACGCAGGGAGCCACTTCCTCTTCCTGTCGAAGCTTTGAGACGTGATCCTGCAGTTTGTTTCAGGCCAAAGCTGCTCCTCTGTAGAGCGTCTGGATCAACATGTTTGTAGCTGATAAACAGCAACTGAGACCATAAACTCAACACAGAAGTTCAATTCACTTTTATTTATTTAAATCACAACAGCAGTAAATCAATGTACTTTATATTGTAGGACAGACAATAATAAACTGAGCTCAGAGATTAAGGCTCTCTGACCTAGGAGCTACTTCCATCATTGTCTACAGTCTGTGGTTACAGATCAGGTGCGAGTGGCGTTTATTTCCGGGTCCAAACTGGACTTCAGCTCCAATGAAATGATCTCCAGCTGTGTCAGTAAAGTTTGATATCCAACAGAGCTGTGGTTAGGCTCACGTGAACATGTTAGCAAAGATGGAGGGCGAGGGTCAAACTGTCCCACTGAGGCAAACGCCATCACACTGAAGGAGAAACGGGCCAAACTTCAGCAGAGAGAACGACTGAGACGATCCGTCGGGCTCATCAGACTTTATCTCCACATTAAACTTGACTCGCCAATATTTTTGAGGCCACAGGGGGCGCTGCTGAGCAGAAACGTTAAATCCCAGTGGGTCAGGCAGGGTTGCAGCCTGTCAGCATTTTACCGTCTTTATATTTAACTTCACACTTACTAAAAGTAAAGCGAAGAGACTCGAATCAGCAGAACAGCAGAAGAAGAAGTTGATGACATCAGCAGGTCACTTCTTGTTTTCCTTTTTGAATCAGTGAGAAGGTTTGATCGGACCGTGACTCACGGCCCAAACATCAGCGTGAGCCTCGTGACTCCAGTGACTCACCAGTGTTCCCAGTACGATGGACAGACACCGTCACCCAAACTCTCATGGTACTTCCTTCTTTGCATCAGTGATTCACGCAGCATGTTTAGTCTCTGCAGCGCCCCCTGCTGTGCAGACGCTGCCTTCACAGTTTTTGTCTAATGATGGAAACGACACATTTTCCAAACTGTGAAATGTCATAACAACAGACTGCAAAGATTTTCAGAGCTCATAAGCTGTCAGAGCCTGGAGATCTCTGAGGTCGGCTGCTCCGTGCTGCACCTCGGTCCAGGTTAAAGACCAAAGGTGACTGTGGTTTCGAGGTTGTGGCCCCAAAGCTGTTGAACTGGTTTCCATTGGAGTGACGATCTGTGACACTGCTGATTTCTTAAAAAGAAACTGAAAAGCACTGAACAAATAAAACATATTTACTATTTTATTGACAATATCAAAACTTAAATTAAATATTTAAACCGTGAAAACGTAACATTTTAATAAAGCTATGAGCTCAGTTTAAATGTAATGGTCTGTTTCCATGTTTCCACTCTAACATCAGTCTGGTCTGATGGAAGGTTCCAGCTGCTCAGCAGCGTGACCGCTTTGGTAGTGTCACAGGTAGCAGCGTTAAGCTGGCGGCTGTGGGTGTGGCTTCCCGTCAGCTGTTACCTGTTTTGTTTGTGGTAGCTTTGTTTACATATGTTTTCTTCAAAAATGTCCTAAACTCTTCAGCTTTAGGACTTCCAATCGCTCCTAAATATCTGAGCCACTGTTGAAGAGGATCCCAACTGGCCCCAGGATGTCAGGAATCTCGTGTGGACAGCTGAGGTGTAGTTTGACTGTAATACCTGCGTACCTGACACAAACAGTATGATAGCTGAACAAACTCTAAAAATAATGCTGACGGTAACAGAAGCTGAAAATAAAGATTCAAAACAGTAAAAGCACAAATGCTGAAACACCGGGAACAGAAAGAAACTAAATCTAATGAAAAAAGTGCTAAACTATCGTTCCTGGGACATTT
>NW_005187667.1:551584-553589 GCF_000239375.1 Pundamilia nyererei | reverse complement strand
CAGAACATCTGCGGACGAGGTTCTCTGCTTGGAAACATTTCACTGCTCCTTCCTAGTGTCCCTTCGACTCTATAAGGACACTAACAAGCCACATGAGGATGTACAGCAGGAGGTTTAGGTAGTTTGAAGTGTCAAAACCTCCTCAGTAACCAGGTGATCCTCCTCAAGTAGTGCTTGAATCAGAACAGGGACAAAGAGGACGTATAACTGCACTCCCACAACCATCTCAAGTGCCAAAAGAACCTACCAACTGGTCCTTTAAGGCCATCCTAGGCCTACTAGGACTTTATAAGTACACAAGAAAGACCCCCAATGATATCAATGACCTTGACAAACCCACAGAGGGGTAACGAGAGCACATATAAGCACTCTCAGAACTTCACATACCAACCTAATGTAAGTGATCACCACATTTTTGTCCCAGAACCTCAATGGTGGCACCAAAACCTCTTCCAGCAAAGACAAATGACATATGTAGGCACTCCAACAACCTCAGGTACCAACGAAACCTGATAGACCTGATCTCTGAATCCTTCTTTGAACACTAAGAAGCACCTCAAGCAGTCCTGGACCTGAACGAGGGTATCAAACCTTAAGAACCTTGTAATTCTTCCCAAGAAGTCTCAAGAACACGTCTGAGCACTGCTACGGCCACCTCAAAGCTCAGAGGTCCTGAAATCCTCGTCTGTGATCACTGAGAGCTACACGGGGACAGTCGCAGCACTTTGGGAAGATTACAGAATCGACTGGTTCACCCAGCTAAGAGCTCATGGGGTGGGTTTTTAGATCAGCAGCGCCCCCTGCTGTCAAAAACTCAAACACTATTGATGGTGCAGCAGCACTTCAGCAGTTTTCTTGGCTGCTGAGCAGATCATATCAGAGCCTTAACTAACTAATATTTTAATTATTGCATAGATGATTAGTTCATCTTGCAGTGAAACACGTCTGCCATGAACCTGAAGACGATCCGTTTCCTCTAATCTGTGACAACGAATAAAAATCTGAAGAAGAAACAGTGAAAAGAATGAAAAAGATTCAATGGGAGAAACGTTTCATTATCATCAGGCGACGTCTTCAGTCTCAGCTGACTGCAGGTTTCCAACCTTACAAACAGGACATTTGCATAATGACTGAAACCAGCCCACTGAAGGAACGAAGGGCTGTGAGGTCACTTATGATAATTAATATGCACATTGGCATGACGATTGATCAACAACACTGATCGAAACACAAAGGCACCAACGACTTTGTTCAAACCCTTTGAACCGCAAAGGATTGTGGGAAAACTAAAGCTTATGACTGAACCATCGAGTCAAATGAATTTCAGATTCATGTTTTATGTAATGTAACTCACTGTAATGTAACTCACTGTAATGTAACTCACTGTAATGTAGCTCACTGCGATGTAACTCACTGTAATCTAGCTCACTGTAATGTAACTCACTGTAATGTAGCTCACTGTAATGTAACTCACTGTAATGTAGCTCACTGCGATGTAACTCACTGTAATCTAGCTCACTGTAATGTAACTCACTGTAATGTAACTCACTGTAATGTAGCTCACTGTAATGTAACTCACTGTAATGTAGCTCACTGTAATGTAGCTCACTGTAATGTAACTCAATGTAATGTAACTCACTGTAATGTAGCTCACTGTAATGTAGCTCAATGTAATGTAGCTCACTGTAATGTAACTCACTGTAATGTAACTCACTGTAATGTAACTCACTGTAAAGTAACTCAATGTAATGTAACTCACTGTAATGTAACTCACTGTAAAGTAACTCAATGTAATGTAGCTCACTGTAATGTAACTCACTGTGATGTAGCTCACTGTAATGTAACTCACTGTGATGTAACTCACTGTAATGTAACTCAATGTAATGTAACTCACTGTAATGTAATGTAACTCAATGTAATGTAGCTCACTGTAATGTAACTCACTGTAATGTAACTCACTGTAATGTAACTCACTGTAATGTAACTCAATGTAATGTAACTCACT
>NW_005187667.1:546118-549279 GCF_000239375.1 Pundamilia nyererei | reverse complement strand
TTTTCACCTGTAAAGCAGGCGGAGGTGTGCTCTGGTGCAGGTGAGCTGCAGCGGTCATGTCAGTGGGAGGATCCGGGAGTTTCTCTGTGTCACATTCCCGTGGCAGCGCACTCGGTGCTCGCTCGGAGGTTTAGGGGTTTTTTCGCTGTAAAAAGAAGTTTTCTTCCCACGCAGCGATCAGCGGACGCTAATGTTTTTGTCACTTTTTATGGAATCAAACTCAAAGTAATGTGATTACTTCCACGCTTTAAACGCTGCACGCTCACACTCTCTCTGCACTCGATATATTATTCTTCTGTTTGGATCAAAGCATGAATAAATGAATAAAGTCATCTTTGTGTTTCAGATACAAAATAAAAACAGCTTTCACTTTGCCAAAATACAGAAATGTTTCATATTAAACTTTGGGTACATGAACACGTCACATCCATCCACCCGTCACACCAACAACACCGACCTCTGCTGTAGGTTAGAGAAGCAGCGCTGTGATGCTCCACCCACTCTTATCTCACCAGAGGTTAAAACAACACAACAATGTATGAATTCATATGTTCAAAACCCATAAATACGCGTTATCTAAAGCTGTGACCACACCGCTGTCAAACAATACGCTTGGTTGGTCTAAAATACGGAACAGCAAACAAACAGAGTTTAAACTGGAGGCGTCGTCTCACTGCAGGCAGGCTTCAAACTTCAGTAAAGTCTTTAATCCTCTTTGGTTTTCTCATGGAAAGAAAGAGCGCTGCAGAGAAAGAGGAGAATATGTCAGAGACAGACGTGGTCTTCATTCCCAAACTGAAGCCAGTGTTTGAAGCTAAAACCTGCAATTCCTCTAACGTCCAGCAGAGGCAGCAGTGAGTCAGTCCCACAGACTGTTAAAGCTTTACAGCAGAATGAAACATGTTTACAGCCTGATACGCAAACTGTTTGGTCTCTGCAGATCATTTCTACCTTCATAACAGCTTTTTAAATTGTATTAAGGAATAAAGTCTGCATTACTAGGGGCGTGGCCTATGTAACTGACAGGTGGATGGTGACACAGGTGGGTGTAGCTGCTAGCTGTCTGCTAGCTTCACCTGAACTGGACCTCTGGACCTTGTTTGTGCTGTTGGAGCCTTTTAGAGCATTTTTAATGACATCACCTGACCAATAACATGGCTGCTCTGAGGTTACTGTAATAACAGACCATCCAACAAGTCTGACTAAGAGCTTTGGTCAGATTCCACAGTTTTCTGTGGATGGTGCTGATTAGCAGGTATCTGTGTGATGCTTTATCTGAATCATTAACTTGTCCTACAAACAAACTGGTTTTAGTGATTTTTAGTTTAAAAAAAACAAATATGGAATAAAGTTTTGTACCAAAGCATAAACCTGGCATCTTCACCCAGTCCAATAAAGGAAATGCTGGTTTCAATTATGGATTAATTACCTTTGAAACTGAGCTTGAGTGAAGGCTCCTCCTCCAGCAGGGAGTCTGAGTCGGGCCACAATTGGTTAACCAAGATTTTAGCGTTTTCAAAATGATCAAAATAGAAGTTGGGTGTGACTGTGGGTCTGTCTGGTTCACAGAATTTCAGGTTCTCTCTCAGTTGGTCAGAATCAAACTTCAGTACCTGGAAAAAGAAAAAGAAAAGAGAGAGTGAACAATAAAGCTTAGTGACTACAAAGATTAGTTAAGAGCTTAACTGTCAGACACACATCAGCCTGTGAGTCTGTTCTATCCATCCATCTTCTTCTGCTTATCTGAGGCCGCGTTATGGAGGCCGCAGCCACCTCCTCCAGTGTTCCCGGGCCAGCCAAGAGATATAATCTCTCCAGTGTGTCCTGGGTCTGTCCTGGGACCCCCTCCCAGCGGAACGTGCCCAGAACACCTCACCCAGGAGGCTTCCTTGTTACATGGCCAAACCAGCTTAACTGGCTCCTTTCGATGTAGAGGAGTAATGGCTGTACTTTGAGCCCCTCACAAATGGTCAAACTCCTCACCTACCAATGCCCCTACAGTCAGAGGACACCCTCCAGTCCCTCTTCTTGAAGATGGTAACCACCATCCCAGTCTGCCAGTCCAGAGGTACTGCCCCTCTCCACACAACATTGTAGAGGCATATCAACCAAGACAGCCCTGCAAGATCCAGATCCTTCAGAAACTCAGGGCGAACTTCATCCACACCAAGGGCCCCGCCACCAAGGAGTTGTTTAGCTGCCTCAGTGACCTCACTCCGGTTATGGACTAGTCACTCCCCAGGTCTCCAGACTCTGCTTGCTTTATGGAAGACTGGGATTAAGGAGGTCCTTGATGTATTCCTTCCAACCCAACAATATCCTCAGTCAAATCAGCTGCACTCTGCTGTCCTGCATCTGGTTTGGGGGTTACCACCACGACAGGCACCAACGACCTTGCAGCCGCAGCTCAGTGCAGCAGTTGAAGATCTCGCCTCTGTCAGGTGTTCCCAGCGAACCCTCATTTTACGTTCAGGTGCACCAGGTCTGTCCACCATCGTCCCCTGCCACCTGATCCAATTCCGCCTCCAGGTGGTGATCAGTTAAAAGCTCACCATCTTTCTTCACCCAAATGTCCAGAACATACGGCCACAGATCCGATGATACAATTACAAAATTGATCATCGACCTGTGGTATGGGGTGTCCTAGTGCCATGTGCAGTTACAGACACC
Source organism: Pundamilia nyererei (assembly GCF_000239375.1). Taxonomy (NCBI): domain Eukaryota; kingdom Metazoa; phylum Chordata; class Actinopteri; order Cichliformes; family Cichlidae; genus Pundamilia; species Pundamilia nyererei. Next base: position 546,609 of record NW_005187667.1, on the reverse strand, counting down.
CTGGTTCACACAGGAGTCCAGCTCTGGTTCAGATCTGGCAGACCCTTCCTCCCAGTCATGCCCTTCCAGGTCTCAGTGTTGTTGCCCGCATTAGTGTTGAATTCTCCCAGTAAGACGACAGCCCCCAGGTGGAGCACGCTGGCAGTTTACTCTGAACTGCTGTTCGGCGCACAGGCACAGATGACAGTCAGGACCTATTCCCTGACCTGAAGGTGCAGGGAACATATCCTCTTGTCCACCAGGGAAAACTAGGGGATACTAAGATATCCACCCCAGCTGAGACAAAGTCCAGCCTGTCTCCGGAACCAGGAACCAGCACACCACAGTTGCCAGTGTGTGCTGGCCACTGCCCAGCACTCCGACAATAAAGCCTCTGGGATCACTGGGACTAGCAAACCCCTCCACAACAATAAATCTGCAATTCACAGAGGGGGTTAGTTTGTTGTTGTGGGGCGATCGTGGCTCAAGAGTCGGCAGTTCGTCTTGTAATC
>NW_005187667.1:541986-545186 GCF_000239375.1 Pundamilia nyererei | reverse complement strand
TTCTTCCCTGCTGCTCAGCATGAGCACAGACAATAACTTGTTGACCCTCTTCCTGTCTGTGAGCGTTTATCTGTGTTTCTCACCTGTGTGTCTCACACATGGCCTCCGACCTCCAGATGAAGCGTCCGTCTCTGTACGCGCAGACAGCGTTCGGGTCATTACCAGGAAGTAATGGAAACTCTGAGAAGAGCTCGCGATTGGCTGGGCTGTGGACCAACACAGAGTACTGCACTTTCTTTTTGAACAGGCAGGTCCTGAACACTCTCATGATGGGCGGAGCTCCAAAGCAAAACTGGACACAACAGAAGGTCTTTCAGTGGGAGACTCACACCTGTCACACACCTGAGGTAATGTACATGATGTACTGATAACACACACAGAGAAAAGCTGACAGATTGTTCCTGGTCACACGGTGTTTATTATTTTTAATGTGTAGCTTTGACACAAACTCAGACTGTTGTGGATAAAGAGTGGTTGAGTTTTGAATAATGTTTGTATCTTCAGGAAGAAAAAATTCCCCCTCTGTAAATGTAAACATACCTGCTGGCTGTAGGCGCTCAGCACGTCCTGCAGGGGGAAGGTGAAGCGGTACGATCCATACCTGGACTTCTCACTGAAGGCCGGAGAGGTGGCAAATCTCCACAGGAAGCTCTGCTGCTTCACAGCCTGTTCCTTCGTCTGGTTTGGGTAGGTCTTCTCCAGGAGCCTCGTCTCGGCCGCCTTGATCTCCTCGGGCCCCACAGCCAGACTCCACCACACCAGGGACCATTTGTGTGGATCCCTGAAGCCTCTGTGAGGATCCTTGAAGCCGCCGTCTGTCCTGATCCAACATAAAGCCCCTCGCTCTGTGTCGTGTTTCAGGTGAGACACGTGAAACTCGGGTCGGGGGTATTCAGGGACGTTTTCTTTTAGGAGATACGGGTTCTTCAAGTCATGAGCGAGCTTCTTCAGCTCATTCAGCCACAGATGCTTGCAGTTTATGAAGTGTTGTATATATCCTCTCCTGTTTCTTTGTGTCTGCATGATCAGGTGGAGGCTGATGCTTCCTGTCAGGAGTGTGAGTGATCTCTGATCACCAGGCTTATATTCAGACCACGCCCCCACAGTCCAGGGCTGTTACACTGCCCATGCAAATGGGACAAAGCCTGAACGCCCTCACACAGGAAATACTCTAAACATCAGCTTCCATATTTCAGCACCAGCACTGATAAACATCACACAGGGAAAGAAGGAAGACACACTTCTCCCTGCAAAACCACCAAACTCCTGTCATCTACCTCTATTTCACTGTTTCCACTTCTGTTACAGGTTCAAGTGTTAATGAAGTTAAACCCGACTGCAGCTCAGCCAGCAGGCTAATGAAACTCATTAGTAATTCATTTAGCAGATTACATAGACACATAGAGTTTAGCAGATGTTTGCTTGTTAAACACCTGCAGACAGCAGCAGGATCCATGTGAGCGTCTGCAAAGTAACGTCTCTCAGTAGCTGCATCGGACAATACTGTGACATTGAAAGGTTAAATATACAGTAATATACATATGATAACATTCGCCTGTTTCTGGAACTTTAAGATCAAAATTTAATCTTAAATTATTATTTTTTCCAACATTTTTGATCTCTCATATGTCACAACCCGTGACAAGCAAGTGGGAGACCACACACAGGCTTTAAAGGCTGTGAGATATTTTTAATGTCGATAAGGTGAAGAAACTTAAACACAATTGAAATGATATAACAGCCATAACTGAAGCCTCAAATGAATCTGATGGGTGCCAGACGGAGAGAGCCAGAGACCCCGCTGGTTCAGTCCAGGTGTCCTTTTATACACTGGGACTGGCCTTCTCAGGTGTGCTGCATCTATAATTGGGTCAGCTCCACCTACCTGCAAGAAACAGGTAACAGAAAAAGCGAAACACAAGGCCAGCCCACTGGCCGTCACACGTAACATCATCAGTACAGAAGATATCCACATAAAATATTCAGGGCTGAAAAACACATTTAAACTCTGTTAAAGACGAGATGGGCACAAACTGTCCTCAGCGGTCTCCTGCAGCCACCTTTGACCTTTTGTTCGATGTGTTTTTGGAACAGGAACTATTGATGAGGACTTCCTGCTCGTGGATGTTGTGTGTAATCTAGAGAGATGTGGAACACAAGGCTGAGGTCAGATGCTTTGGATTTACATATGTTTTACTTTCATTTCATCATCCCCCTGAAAAAGCTCTCTGAGTTTCTTTCACGTCTCATTCAGCGTTCATCGCTCGTACGTATCGGTTCTGTCGCTTGTGAGCAAAAATAAAAAAAATGTAAGTCTGTTAGTAGCAACCGACCCGGAAACTTAAAGATCCCTTTGTTTCCAAACGCTTTAGACTGCGATGACCGAGAATCTTCACAGACAGACAGTGAGAGTTTGTCTCCATGCTGTTCATTAACCTTCATACAGGTCTGAAGATCACAGCCGTTCACTGATGTTCAGCCGTGTCACTGATGTTCAGCCGTTCACTGATGTTCAGCCGTTCACTGATGTTCAGCCGTTCACTGATGTTCAGCCGTTCACTGATGTTCAGCCGTTCACTGCGCAGAGATTCCTGCAGATTCTCTGAATCCTTTGATGATAATATTACTGTAGATGATTCACAATTTCACATCAAGAAGAATTGTTCCACATTTTCCAGACACAGTTTTTTGAAGATTAGTGAACCTCTGCCTCTTTTATACCCAATCATGTTGCCATGGTTACGCTCCTCCAGCTCTTCCTTTTGTGCCGTTTACCTTTTCATCCATTTATCCACAACATGATTACAAATAGCAAATCATACAATAAGTGGAGCTTATTGTATGATTTTTACAGTCTGTCATAGAAACTATAAGATTAAAATCTGGACAGAAAAAAAAGAATACAGATGATTACAATCAGAATAATCAATAAATGCTCAATCCATTTATTGATTATTCCTCATCACACATGACCGTAAACCAAACATCTTCAAGTTTTTAACTGTCGTTCAGAATAATGTGGACGTCTGAGTTGAGAAACAGCCATCTGTCAGTATTTAGTCATTTATTTTTTGAGCTGATAATTTCCTGATCAATAAATAGTGCAAATATTAGTGTCTGATGTGATCTGACTACAGCCAGGAAAACCACCGAACTCCAGAGCTGCTGCACCGTCAGTGCTGTTTGGGTTTTCGACAGCA
>NW_005187667.1:539352-540535 GCF_000239375.1 Pundamilia nyererei | reverse complement strand
GCACTTTAATGTAACAGAGTAAGGAGCAGGTTCTTTATTGAGTCACTCTTTTAATGAATATGTTCAAAACAAAATGAAAAAAGCCCATCCTGATGTTCTTAAAGGTTTGAGCTGAACGACTCAGATGCATTCATATGGTCTACATTTTTGTCATGCTCTCCAGGATCTCTGGGATGTTGTTTCTTGTTGTTTTGCTGTTTCTCGCCAGGGCGGAGTCAGGCTCCGGTCCCCACCTCTGTCCTTGTCTGTACAGCTCTACTCAACTCCCTCTCATCACGGATGGTAACTCCTGCACCACTCAAGGCCCCAGTGGGGTTTGCTTCTTTGTTGGATCGTTGTGCTAACCTGTGTCAGTGTAGCCCTGGTTCACCGAGTGATCTCGTATCTCCTAGTGCTCCTCTCTAACGTATATCTCCTCTCCTTGTACAGACTTCCCCGGACCTTCGCCTGTTACCCCGCCCTGTGGGCCTCGTGTGGATGTGGGTGAGGTCTTTGTGGACTGGACTTGATGTGACTGAGCTGCTTATGTGAGCAGAGTACTTACTGGCTGACAGTGTGTGTGAGGAAAGATGTATGATACAAGCACCACCTAACAGTTATTATTACACATTTCTGGATGTTCAGTTTGAAAAGGGTGAAAAAGTGTTCTGAGCAAATTTTCCATCATCAACTTAGCTGAAGTACTGAAACCCAAACTATGCTGTTAAACATTTAATTTTAAAGATATCTTTACACAAACCAATTCAAAACTTTTATATTGATTGATGTATTCATGGTAGACTGTCCTGTCCACCAGGGAGCGCTGCTGTACCACCTCCCACGTCCTTAGCACACGCACACATTTATACAGATAGCATGGATCCGTTAGCAGATCCACAGAGCCCAGGGAGTCCTCAGCCTCCATCAGGTCCTGCTGTAGTTCTCCAGCTGAGAGAGCGCAGACACGGACATGTTAGAGGTGAGAGTGTGAGATGAGACTCCGTCCATCTACAGATGTACTCATCAGTTTATGAACCCTGATAGAATTTGTGATTTTTCTGCCTGGTCGTTGTGTCCTTGGGCAAGACACTTCACCTGCCGCCCACTGGTGTTGGTCAGAGGGGCCGATGGCGCGATATGGAGCCTCGCTTCAGTCAGTCTGCCCCAGGGCAGCTGTGGCTACAACTGTAACTGCCTCCACCAG
>NW_005187667.1:537501-539332 GCF_000239375.1 Pundamilia nyererei | reverse complement strand
AGGGAACTTTATTGTCTCAGATGCTAAAGCTGCCCATTCCTCTTGGTAAAACTTCGTCCAGCCGACCATTTCTGGGTCTGTCTGGAGCTGCAGCTCTGAGATCTCCTCAGAGTGGCTGAATGATGCTGAGGTCAGGAGACGGAGAGGACCTCTGGAGAAGCTTCATTTTAGAAGAAGTTTCTCTGTGCTGTTGGCTTATTGTAAACAGGCTGTTTTGTGGCATTGGCGTAGTAACGACTTTCTTCTTAAGACTCGACCATGCAGCCTATTTTTTCCTTATTGTGCATCTTTAATCAGCTGAAGTTGTTGAATCAGCTGGTGTTGAACGAATCTGTCATTTTTCACCTCTTATCTAGAGTTTGGACATTGATGGTTAGCATCCTCAGTTCCCTGGATATCTTTTTATCTTTATATCCTTTTGCTGTTTTTATAAAGTTCAACTATCTTCTCCTGCAGATCCGTTGATAATTCTTCTGTTTTCCCCATGGCTCAGAATAAAAGGTCAGTGCACCACTGAATGAAACATAGAATAGAATAAAATAGAATAAAGCTTTATTATCCTTTTACATGTACAATGAAATTATGGTTTCTCCACACCAAAAACGACTTGGTCTGAACAGAGTGTGAGTGAGCGATGAGGGTTACTCAGATCATGGCTCCGACTGATGAGGTGGATAGGTGGATGTGTCTTGGATGACCTGATTGACCAGAGGGCAGCAGGTCAAACAGGTGGTGGGCGGGGTCACCTGTGATGGTTCACCTGACACAGGAGGAGCTGGCGATGGCCTCCAGGGTTGGCAGTGATGATTTAGGTGGTGTTAATGACCCTCTGTGCAGCCTTGCTGTTCTCAGTTGAGGCCCCTGAATACCAACAGCAGGCAGGAGGAGCACGCTCTCCACTGAGGAGGGGAGAAGGTCAGCAGCAGCTCCTGGTCCAGGTTCTTCTTCCTCAGGACACGGAGGAGGGGCAGCTGCTGCTGGGCCTTCTTTACCAGGGTGATGGTGGTGTGGGTCCAGGTGAGGTTGGTGGAGACGTGAGTGCGTAGAAACCTGAAGGTGGAGACAGATTCCACCTGTTCTCCATTTATAATGCCGGGGAAGGGGGCGCTGTCTGTGCCTCCTGAAGTCCATGATGAGCTCTTTGGTTTGAAGGACGTTCAGCTTTTCAGGTTATTTTCTGAGCACCAGCGGGACAAGTTCTCTACCTCCACCCTGTTCTCTGTCTCAGCTCCATCAGAGACCAACCGCGGTGGTGTCATCAGTGTGAAACATGCAGTGGTCTATCTGCAGGCCAGAAACTCACTGACTTTTCACACACGCATAATTACAAGCAAATAGATCCCAGGTGAGGATTGTTACCTTCACCTTTAGTAGTTGTGTAAACCTCCATGTGTCAGCTTTTGTGTATTTGTAATGACAACAGAAACTATTCCTTTAATTACTGATTCATTACCTTAGAAAACAAGGCTGAGTGAAGGCTCCTTCCCCAGGGGGAAGCCTGCGTCAGGCCACAAATGTCCAACCAGTGATTTAGCATTTTCAAAACTGTCATACTGGATTCCAGGTGCAGCACTCTGTTCAGGTTTCTCACCTAACGAAAGCTTTGTTAGAACATCCTCTTCAGGTTTCTCACAGTACGTGAGGTTTGCTCTCAGTCGATCACAGTCAAACTTCAGCACCTGAAAACGAAACCGAGCAGAGAAACAAGGTGAGAAACTTCAACACTTTGTTTACATTTTTACCAAATTTATAGGCAACAGCTTCTTGTAAAATGCTTCAGGCGTCTCTACAGACGGAGGAGTAGGAGGGGCAGGTACCTGTCCATGATCCA
>NW_005187667.1:533555-536102 GCF_000239375.1 Pundamilia nyererei | reverse complement strand
ACTACACACTAACCACACACTAACTACACCCTAACCACACCCTAACCACACCCTAAATACACCCTAACCACACCCTAAATACACAATAACCACACCCTAACCACACCCTAACTAACCACACGGTAACTACACACTAACTACACACTAACCACACCCTAACTACACACTAACCACACCCTAACCACACACTAACCACACGGTAACTACACACTAACTACACACTAACCACACCCTAACTACACCCTAACCACACCCTAAATACACAATAACCACACCCTAACCACACCCTAACTAACCACACGGTAACTACACACTAACCACACACTAACCACACCCTAACTACACACTAACCACACCCTAACCACACCCTAACTACACACTAACCACACCCTAACTACACCCTAACCACACCCTAAATACACAATAACCACACCCTAACCACACCCTAACCACACCCTAACTAACCACACGGTAACTACACACTAACTACACACTAACCACACACTAACCACACCCTAACTACACCCTAACTACACACTAACTACACACTCCATGCTAAACGCCACAAATCTCTCAAAGGTTTTGGGAGAGCGAGCCCTCTTCCTAAACAACCAAACCCACGTGCTACTATGTTTTTATTGGTTCACATGGTACATTTTTTCACCATGCACTCACAGTGCACTAACTAGGCTCACAGTGTTAATGCTGTCTTATTTTAATAAACAACACTGTAATATACAAAACTAAGGTGGCAGGAGAACATTTTAGGGTGGCACCCCTCTCGACCCACCCCTGCTTCACCTTTCTGTATTTAATCATGAATTATTAATCGTCTCTGCTTCTGTTCCACAGCATGTCTTTCTCTGTATTACTGTACGGTCCACCTCACAATGAGGTGACTGTTGTTGTGACTCGGCACTATATCAATAACAATGAATTGAATTGCACAAACACACTGGAGCTGGTTGGCAGATTACTCCTGGTCACATGACTTTCAAGGTTTTTAAGTGGCTGTTAGACCTTGAGGAGTTTAAGGTCTTAATTCAGGCCATCGTGTCTCTTTCAGTCTGAGCTGATGGATAAACTCAGTGTTTTAAAAATAAAAGTACTAATGAAATTATGTTTTCCTAACATGCAGAATCAATCAGTGAGCTACACATTGATTTAACCCCCCCACCCCCCAGCACCAGTACCTGCTGGCTGTAGGCGGTCACCACTTCGTGCAGGGGGAAGGTGAAGCGGTACGATCCAAACCTGGACTTCTCTGTGAAAGCCGGAGAGGTGGCAAACTTCCAGAGGAAGCTCTCCTGCTTGTTCAGGTCTGGGTAGATCTCTTCCAGGTAGTTCGGCTTCTTTTCAGCCTGCTTCTCCATCCGGTTTGGGTAGAACCTGTCCAGGAGCCTGGTCTCAGCTGACTGGATCTCCTGGGGACCCACAGCCAGACTCCACCACACCAGGGACAGGCCGTCTGCATCCTTCAGGCCTCTGTGAGGATCCTTGAAGCCTTCGTCCTTCCAGATCCTCAGTAACCCTCCTTGCTGTGTGTCGTGTTTCAGACTGAACACATGAAACTCGGGTTGAGGGTATTCAGGGATGTTTGTTTTTGGAAGATAGATGTTCCTCAAATGCTGATTGTGCATTTTCAAATCATGCAAACATAAATGATGTTTGTGAATAAAAATCGCATTCGATCCATTGTTCTTTCTCTGAGCCTCCATGTCCACGGTGCAAGATGATGGTGCTAATGAAAAATCTGTGATACAGAACAAACCAGCCGATCTCCCAGTGAGCCCTGCCACACTCTGCTTCTGACTTCAGTCGACTCATCAACCCAATGCGGAAGATTCCCAGGTGTGTTCATGCTCCGCCCATATTTAGGAGGATATATCAGGTAGTGACTCATTCCCAGGTACTCTGCAGACGTTTGAGACACGTTGGCTCCTGCTAAAGGGGCGTCAGTTAAGCAGAAATGTTTCCGTTCCTATTCAGGAGAAAAGAAACTGAAAACCTGAACATGATGTTCAGGTTTTCAGTTTCTTTTCTCCTGAAAAGTTTTCAGTTTCTTTCTTTCAATTCAATTCAATTCAATTTTATTTATATAGCGCCAAATCACAACAAAAGTCACCTCAAGGCGCTTCATAGATACAGAGAAAAACCCAACAATCATATGACCCCCTATGAGCAAGCCCTTTGGCGACAGTGTGAAGGAAAAACTCCCTTTTAACAGGAAGAAACCTCCGGCAGAACCAGGCTCATTGAGGGGCGGCCATCTGCTGCGATTGGTTGGGGTGAGAGAAGGAAGACAGGATAAAGACATGCTGTGGAAGAGAGACAGAGATTAATAACAGATACGATTCAATGCAGAGAGGTCTGTTAATACATAGTGAGCGAGAAAGGTGACTGGAAAGGAAAAACTCAATGCATCATGGGAATCCCCGGCAGCCTACATCTATTGCAGCATAACTAAGGGAGGATTCAGGGTCACCTGGTCCAGCCCTAACTATATGCTTTAGCAAAAAGGAAAGTTTGAAGCCTAATCTTGAAAGT
>NW_005187667.1:526044-532421 GCF_000239375.1 Pundamilia nyererei | reverse complement strand
TGTGTGTGTGTGTGTGTGTGTGTGTGTGTGTGTGTACGCGGATGGCAGTCGATATCTGATCGAGTTGACACATGATGTTTGGGTTAAACACTGAGGTGAGCTTTGAGGGAAACGATGTAAAAATAGTTTCTTGGAATGTAAAATGTCTCGGACATATAATTAAGACGTAAAGTTCTCTCACACCTTAAATCACTCAAAGCAGATATAATATTCCTTCAGGAGACTCATATAAATATTAACAACCAACGAAGATTAAGAGCAAATTGGATATCTCAAGTGTATCAGGCTCCTTTTACCAGCAAGGCCAGAGGTTGTGCTTCTCCTTAAGAAGAATTTTCATTTTGTTCAGACTTTTGGTGACTTTAGCTGCTTTCTCGACACTTTTTTGGATAGACTATCTATAAAAGCCCCTCTAATATTAGGTCAGTACAAACTCTGAATGATTTACTTGATATTTGGTGCTTACAACATCCTACTGAGAGGGCCTATTCATTTTCCTCTCATGTCCATAAAACTTATACTAGAATTGACTATTTTCTGATATCCTCGGAGCTGCTGCCCATAGTTGTTGATTCAAATGACCATAATATTGTAATGTCTGATCACAGCCCGGCTTCAATGGTCTTTAAAAACATCTTGACCAAAAATTTTAATTTCCGGTTTAATCCTTCCCTTCTGAATGATCAAGAATTTATTAAATACCTCAATGTGAATATGGATATGATATGTTTCTTGCTACTAACGATAACGGAGAAGTTTCGGATTCTACTTTATGGGAGACCTTAAAGTCGTGATGAGAGGTCACATTACTTCCTTTGAATCTTCCAAGCAAAAAATATTGGGAAAAAGGAAACAAGCTTCCTGAACTGGAAGAAGTATATAGATCATCTTTGTTGCAAACTGATTTAAATGAAAATTTGAAATTAAGGTATGAATATAATACAATTTTAAATAAATGCATTAGCAATCTTCTCTTGAAGCTCAAACAGAGACATTTTGAATTTGGAGATAAACCAGAGAAACTGCTGGCAAATCAACTTAGAGGGTAACAAGCAAAACGAGCAAGTCAAAAAGTGATAATGAAATCCGTAAGTAAGAACCAATCCAAAGGAAATTAATACTTGTTTTACCAAATTCTATAAAGATCTGTATTCTAGGAAAATTAAATCCTCTCAAAGCGATTTTAGCAACTTCTTCGATCTATTATCTATTCCCCATCAGATGAAGCCCTGAGAGATGAAATCGATTCCCTGTCTCTGTAAACCATCTTTTAGGAACAATCCAAGCCTTACCACAGACAGCTGGCCCCGATGGATTCGGTAATGAATTCTTTAAAGCCTTCCAAAATAAAATTACTCCTCTCATGCTTAGGATGGTAAATGACTAAAAATAAAAGGTTACCTCACTTTACGAGGCAAATATTTGTTTGCTTCACAAAACTGGAGAGGAGGAAGGCGACCCAGCACATTATAGACCCGTAGCTCTTTTAAATTGTGATCATAAAATCATAACCAAAGCCTCAGCTACAAGATTGAGCAAACATGTTTCAACAATTATACGTCCTAATCAAACAGGATTAATTCCTGGTAGATGGTCATTTAATAATGTCCGTTTATTATTAAATACAATTTACTCAGGTTATGGAAAAGAGGCTAAAACAGCAGTACTTTCTCTGGATGCCCAGAAAGCGTTTGATCAGATTGGTCTTATATATTTGAGACTCTACAACAATTTGGTTTTGGGGAATATTTTAGGGATTGGATTAAAATGATTTAGAGAACGGAACAACTATGGTTAAATAAACATCTACTATATTAAAGGGGACGTGAAACGCTGAACACAAAGGCTAATGTCCCACACTGACACAGCTGTAACTGTCTGTGAAGCTGGGTTTAACAAATCAGTGCATAAAGCTTTAAAACATGTTCATGGCTCCATCTGTCAAACGTGAACATGTGATTGGTTGGTTGTGGCTAACAGACTCAGGCTAACTCGTGACAGAATCGATACCTCAGAGGAAAATAAGGACAGTGAAACTAAACAGTGTGAGAGGCTCACTGCAGAGCTGCAGCGGTGAGCTGTCCACTCCACTGTGTCCATTTATGACAGAACGTATTATAACCAGTGTGACGTGGCGCGATGACCTCTGTCCTTCCAGGGGTCAGAGTCACAGGAGCCTGGACTCATCAGGAAGCACTTTGATCATGACACAAACACACGTCAGTGAGGTTGTGTCAGTGTTTTCCTCTCAGTGATTCTGTCAGTAGTTAGCGAACATTAATGTAAGCCTGTGAGCCTCCAACCAGCGCGCAGCGTTTCACGTCCTGTGGAACTAAAACGATTTCCTGTGTGCTGCAGGATTGTTTAAGCTACAAATACTGCAGCCATGAACCTCCTCTGAGGACCTCCCCCCGCCCGGCAGCTCCGCCTCCATCCTCTGCACATGCTCAGACCGTCTCAGCCTCTGATTTCTGTCAAAACATTTTGTTCTTTACTCAAAGGTTCATTTTTATTTCTTTACATTTCCAACACTTTCTCCTTCAGCGTTTATTCATCGTCCACTTTGGAAAAGCTTTTCTTGTTTTTATAAACTAAACACGTCAGGTGACGACGAGGATGAAGAACACCACCATGAAATCATCATCATCACATTTATTTTGTCTCTGATGGTTTTCATCTGTGTGGAAATAAAACCATTAAAACCCTGATCAGCTGTTTCTGTAAACAAACAAGTGTGACATCATCACAGCGGGCTGATCATCAATGACATCATCAATACGCATCATTTCTGACAATTTAAAGACACAGGCGCACTAGAGAAACAACAACAGAAGACGAACTCTGGTCCACGTCTCCATCACGCCGTCTGAAGGTCAGGGTGTCGTTGGAATGATGTCATCAGACTTCTCTCTCTGCGCTTAAGTTCAGAAATGGTAGAAACGCCCCGCCCCCTCCTGCTCAGTATCGTTTGTCCTCCGGCGGCGTGGCCACGGTCACCTCTTTGCTCCCGAAGTCCCAGAAGGCCGTCATGTGGAAGGCCATGTTGGAGAAGACCACCAGGTACTCGAAGGCGGCGAACAGGGAGTAGACTGGAGGAGAGACGGAGACGGCGTGAGACACGGAGACGGCGTGAGACACGGAGACGGCGTGAGACACGGAGACGGCGTGAGACACAGAGAGCAGCAGCACAGACAGCACAGAGCAGAGCGGCACTTACTTCCTGCTTCACAGTATTTGTTGTGGCGTCTGAAGAAGTAGGCGGCGATCACACAGCAGCTGATGTTGAACAGGAAGAGACGCAGCTTCCAGCGATATGATGTCACTTCCTGAGACGGACAGAGAGCAAAATCAACATCAGATTTATGGAAAACTACCAAAGAAATGAAAGACAAAGAGGCAAACTGGCTCCATGTGACCAGAGGTGGACGTTACTGTCTGACACCAAACTGTCCTGCAGAAGCTCCCGAGGAACCACAGAACCACCGCGAGAACCGAAGGAACCCACCAAGTATCCCAAAACTCTCCCTGAGCACCAACAGGCAACAAGACGCTACAAAGCCCTTCATGCACACGAGGTCACCAACACGGGCGACCAAAACAGAAGCAATGCTAGAAGGTTCTGCAGACCATAATAAGCCTTACAAGCACATCTCAGCAGGTTCACTAAAGTCGGGACTGGCTCCAGGAGGACTCACTCCTAGAACTGCCTCAGGTGCTGACAGGACCAACCCCAGATCTTCTTCTAGGACTCCTGGAACAAAGAAGGCCTCCACACCTGCACAGAACCTCAGAACGGAGGAGCAAACACTCCTGAAAGAGCTCCACGCCCACAGCTGGCATGTGTTAGTGTTTCTAGAGCTACATCACGTTCTCACAGAGCCTACGGGCGTATCCTTACATCCTCCTCGAAACAACAACAGGAATGCTCTGAGGTACATGTGGAGCCTCACCAGCAGCACCAAAACCACCTCCTGAACCACCTGACCACCTCAAACAGAGACAGAACCTGATCCTTCGTCCTCAACAACTTCCACCAGAATCATGCGATCCTCCTCAGAAATTCACTTAACCACCATAATGACAAAGTACCAGAAGGACCTACTAGTAATCCAAAATCCTCCTCAAGGACTCAGAAGTGTTCGAGTCCCTCAATCATGCCTGGAAGAAACAAACCTGCCCCGGCGTCACCTGAACCCCAACAGGAACAACATGAACCACCGTCAGGATCTGAAATCCTCCACAGACGTGGACGAGGACGCTCGCAGCGCGATGGGAACCCTCATGATGCCTTCGAGTACCACAAGAACTCTTCAAAGACCTGAACAAACCCCATAAACATTTACAGACTGATCCTCTCACAGAGCTTTGTAACATCAGGACTCTGAACTCGCCGCGACCGACTGATCGAGCAGTTTGTCTACAGAAAGCTTTGAAGGCATTTTAAACTAATTCATTACGTTTCCCCCAAACAGCTGGTAAAGGAAACGAACACTGAGCCTGAGAAACCGCGCGGACTAAAGCTCATCTGTTACGACTAAACGAGACAAACGACTGAAGTTTGTGGTCGCACAGCACGCTGACAGGGCGGGTTACCTCTGGGCTCACGTAGTGTCTCTTGATGACGTACCACAGCCAGCACGTAGTGAGCATGTGCACCAGCGAGCTCCCTATGAACGTGAGGAACCCGTACTTATGAACACCTGTGGAGACAAACGGCCGTCAGCACGTCTGAAGGGCTAACTCCTGATTGGAGGACCTGGGTCAGCTGACCGCGCCGTACTCACTGTAGGTTTCCGTGGACGACACGTACGTGAGCATCACCAGGCCGGTGTTCTCGGCGAGGCTGCAGAGGAGCGCCAGCCCGCTCAGCAGCAGCTCCCGCAGCCTGTTGGCGAAGCGGCTGCGGTAGAAGCTGAAGTAGGCGAAGGCCACCAGGTACCGCGGCGCCGAGTGGAGCCCGATGCAGCCGCGCCAGATGTAGCGCTCCGGCACACCGCTGATGGCGGAGCTGATGGACGGGAGGTAGTTGGACACCTGGAAGAAAAATGACTTCAGGTGAATCAGGTGGGCGGGTCCTGATGACACCTGAGGCTGAGGTGTGGCGTGGGAGCGTCATCACCGCACCGCCACCAGGTAATGCTTTACCCAGACGTTCAGCGCGAGCCTGAAATGCACATTTTGACTCGTCAGCTGGCTGTGGTTTCAATAAATCAGCAGCTTCCTGCTGACGTGTCCTTCGCCATCAGCACTCACCTTACAGTGCGTGTACGTCGCGTCCTCGTAGTGGTACCAGAGGGAGATGAAGATGCAGGCGATGAAGCCGGTCACCGGCAGCAGAACCGTCCCCACGGCGAAGCTTTTGAACGGCAGCCGGATGAGGAGCCGGTCCCGGTCCAGGCTGCTGTACGGCCCCTGGAGCATCCTGGGGGGTGGAGCCATAAACAGGTAAACACACCAGGAGCTTTCCCGCTGTGGTGATGTCACCGAGGTTGAACATTTAAGAGCTATCTGCGGTTTCTGCTGTTTGTTCGCTGACACCTCAAACACATGAGCCTCTGAGCCTGCACAGCCTCTGCTGATGTGCACGTTTGGTGCGTCCTCGCCGGGAGGTTATGGGGATAATCCGCCAGCTGCTCTGGATCACACCGTGCACTGCAGTTTACTGGAAACTGAATATTCACCATGTTTAAACCAGGCATCAGGTCAGGTCATCGACACATGTAAATGTTCTCACTGCACTTTGAGCTGTGTCTGTGCTGACGAGCGGGGGGTTAAAGGTCACCTGCACAGGTCGGTCACGGAGAACATTTTAAAACTGTTTGTTGCTGATCTGCAGAGAAATTCACCCACAGCACAGAAACATTACGTAGTTCGGTCCCGTTACTCGTGTCTGCGCTCTGAACACGTCCCTGTTCACCTGTACAGGTGACGCAGTCCTCTGACGTGGCAGACGTGCGGCTGTGAGCAGGCAGGCCGGGTGACAAGACTCACCTTCACGGCTCCCCGGGCTCGCTCCTCCTCGCTGCCATCGAGCCCCCCGCCGGTGTCCTCAGCCCCGGAGCTAATCCTGTCAGCCCAGCTAACCGCAGCAGCTAGCAACGTTAGCCGACAACTTCCGTGACTGTGACGGAAGCGCCGCTCCACACCTGTAACAGCGTCCGTTTCCCGCCACACGGCTGCTGCGAAGCTGCTCTCACCCGTTTAATGTCGCGCGCACACTGTCTACGCTGTTTATAATACAGTTTACCGGTTATTTCACCGGAGGACACACACACGCTCCGGTAACGACAACAAACTACTACTTCCGGTAACCACGTCCTTCAGAATAAAAGTCTTCCTGTCGCCTGCAGCTGTCACCCACCCAACGTCTCCGTCCA
>NW_005187667.1:523648-525162 GCF_000239375.1 Pundamilia nyererei | reverse complement strand
AAAGGTTTTAAAAGCTGACGTAACAGGACGACTCCCAGCTATAACATTTGTAATATATAACATTTAACAAACTTTGATTTTATTTTCAGTTGTAAGAAGGTTTTATTTGTTTTGCTCAGCTTCACATTAGTTTCTCTGAAAAGCTGCTGGAGCTCAGACTTCTTGTTCTGGTGGAGCACTAGCCGCACAGCAGCCGCATGACTGTTCAGATAACTGCATTAAAGACGCTCCAGCAGCTTGCAAACAGAAGATGGACACAGCCTTTAAACCCAGGTGTTTAAAAGCAACGATAGAAGAAGAACTCTCTGGGCGGAGCTCAGTGTCGTATCAGCGGCGTGGCCACGATCAGCTCTTTGCTGCCAAAGTCCCAGAAAGCCGTAAAGTGGAAGGCGATGTTGGAGGAGACCATCAGGTACTCGATGAAGGCGAACAAGGTGTAGACTGGAGAGACAGAGCAGACAGGTCAGTGTATCCGAGTTACAGCAGCGATGAAGAATCAGTTTTCACACCGTCTCTGTGAGGCTTCCAGACGAAGGTCGCTCCGGTCTGCAGCGCTGATCAAAGTGTAAGTCGTGGCACTTCCTGGTGACGTCTAAACTGTGCTCAGGCTGAGACTGCTGTCAATGAGAAGTTTGGGCCAGGCTGGACAACGCATCCGCGAGCAAACCAACGACTGAACCAACCAAACACCTGCTCGTCTGCAGCAGAGACCAGGGTCCGTCTCCATGGATACCAGCTGAAAGACTTGATGTCCAGACTGTTCTGGGTCCGATTCACGACCTCTGGTAGGAGATGTTCAAAACACCTCCTCCAGGAGGCACCATGTGACCTCTCTAATGCTGGCCATGCACTGAGCGAGTTTTGGCCCATTTTGAGACGATTGGGGATCGGCCGAGTTTCACCTTCATCGTGTAGTATACCTGGGGTAACGAGAAGCGATTAACACCCCACGACCACCCAAACATCAGTCGTATGGGTGTAAGAAAATCAAACCTGTTTGAAATCCTGTCGGACGCACAGTGTGACTCAGGTCGCATCAGAGCATCAAACAACAACAACAAACTTTATTTATACAGCACATTTAAAAACCAGTGGTGCACCAAAGTGCTTAACATGCAAAGAGTAAGATCAGTAACAGGGAGCAGGGCTCTAGAGTGCCACCAATTTGTTCGCATTTGTGACCAAATTTTTCAGTGGTGCGACTAAAAAAAAATATTTTTTTTTGCCTGTGTGCGCCCCTGTTTTGGTGTCGCAAAAAATATATATATATCTGTGCCCTTTTCTGTGTTGTCCACCAGAGACACATTTTGCCCCTATCGTGGACTAAACCAATCAGAGATAGTCAGGGGCGGGACCTCTCTGATTGGCCGTGGTCCAGTTGAAAGTGGAAGTGGGAGGTGAGTAGCTTGAATAAAGCGATATCAATTCATTAAATCCTGACTTTTAAATATACCTGTGTTTTTGCCAGAAACGCCAGATTCTCAGATTAAAGCTCACAAAACCATTTCAACAAC
>NW_005187667.1:521179-522659 GCF_000239375.1 Pundamilia nyererei | reverse complement strand
ATTATAAAATTTGTGTGCCGGTACGCCCATGGCAAAAAGTTAGTCTAGAGCCCTGATGAGGATGAAGCTGTGGCAAAGTACCAACATGGTAGCAGGTTAAATGGCATTGAAAACACAGAAGCCACAGAAATGCATATAAAGCATAAAAGAACAATATGTGTAAAGGATAAAAAATTAAAATGATTAAAAGTAGTTAAGAATGAGCCAAAGATAGAAATAAGAGTTAAACTAACTAACAAACAAGCATTACCTGGTAGAGAAGGCGAGGCTGGTTTTTAACCGCGGTTTGAAGGATTGAATGGAATCAGACTCGCGGACAGCGATGGGGGTGGGGCAAACGCTCGGTCACCTCTAGTCTTCAGCCGGGATCTCGGCAGCACCAAGAGTGACTGGGAAGATGATCTTAGTGCTCTAGCAGGGGTGTAAGTAGCTGAGTGAGGCAGCTTGGTGCTGTATTGTTAATGATTCAGAAGGTGAGCAGCAGGATTTTGAATTGAATGCGATACTTAACGGGAAGCCAATGCAGGTCAGCAAGGACAGGGCTGATAGAGACACGCCGCCCACCACCCGTGAGGAGACAAGCAGCCGCGTTCTGAACAATTTGCAGTCTATGGAGGAGAGGAGAGGTAAGACCGAAGTAAAGGCAGCTGCAATAATCCGACCTAGATGTCACAAAGCCGTGGATCAGTTTTCCAGGTCCCTATGCAAGACATAATGTCTGGCCTTGCTAATAAGACGCAATTAACAGAAGCAAGATTTGACAACAGAAGACACTTGTTTGTTGAATTTAAAAGAGCTATCCAGAAACACCCCCAGGTCACCAACAGTGCCGGTGAGGAAACTATCAACGTGTCTTGCGACGTGAAGGCACGAAGGGTGAAGTTCAGAAGTTAACATCAAAGACAACAGGAAAGTGATCAGAAATCCCAAGATTGCTTATATCCTTGATGCTAATGTCCAAGCCATATGAAAACCAGATCGAGGGTGTGGCCCCTGGCGTGGGCTGGTTGGTTAATGCAGGGAAATCTTTGGCTAACGGATGGTCGTTACAGCAGATATTAAGGTTAAAATCACCAACAATAAGCACACAGTCATATTTAAACATAACTGAACCAAGAAGGTCAGCAAATTCGTGAATAAGTCTTATTATATTTAGGTGGCCGGTAAACCACAACAAACAGAGAAGTTCACGTCATCTCCAGACGTTGAGCCTCGTAGCTGAGGTAGGAAGGACAGGGTATTTACATTTAGAGACCAAAGCCTCGGGGAGCTAAAAAAGACACAATCTGGGGGGAGAAGCTCCGAAAAGGGAAGCGACTCACCAGGGCGAATCCAGGTCTCCGTCAAAAAAAGATCAGCCAGAGTTTCGGGTGAGTTCATTGTGAAACCTGGCCCCACCTTATCATGCGAATTCCTGAGGTGAGCGACCATCTTTGAACAGAGGCGGGGTTTACGACACCAACTCTCTGCCATCTATAAT
>NW_005187667.1:520097-520997 GCF_000239375.1 Pundamilia nyererei | reverse complement strand
CCCACTAGGTTTATATCTGGGACTCTCCACCATTTGACCTTAGAACTGAAGAAGCTTCTCGGATGAGAGGTGAAACGTCTTCAAGTAACTTAAAGAAGTCCAGACGCTTTTCTTTGCAAGCTCCTTTGACTACGATGACCTGGATGACTGAGAACCTTCACAGACAAAATAAAGAGTAGTATGCCGAAATCCAAGATAGAGAGGGTAGAGAGCAAAGGGGCAGCGAGGGCGAGAGTCCAACACACACCAGGAAAACGGAGCAAGCACTCGCTGCTGTTGTACCAGGAGCACGTATCAACTGTCCTGATACCCCATCATCCTGCTGATGCACCACCCACAGGACCCCCGGAGGAACCCAGCAAAGGCCTCCTGTGATCCTAACAAACCCCAAACTAACGCCGAGCAGCCCGGCCTGACACAGACTGAGGACTGCGCTCCCTCCGGTCTCAGAGACCAGCACCGTCCTGCAGACAGAAGTCCCTCTGAGCCCGGTTATAAACGTGACCGAGTCAGACTTACCTCCAGGTTCACAGCGGTCGTTGTGGCGTTTGTAGAGTAAGCAGGAAGCCAAACAACATGCGGCGTTTAAAACGAAGAGACGCAGCTTCCGACGATAGGATACGTCCTCCTGAGAAGGACACAGCGTGGGATTAACAGCTCCGCAGATCGTTTACAATTAAATAATAAAAGGAGAGCGATGAAGTTAAAGTGACGTTTGTAACGTTACTCCAACGTTCACAGATTTAATCGTCGTGTGACGGATGCACAGCTGCGTTATCTCTGTTCCTGGTGACACACAGAACCCGACGGCGGTCGAGTTACCTCTGCGCTCTCGAAGCTTCTCTTCATCACGTACCACAGCCGGCATGTAATGAGCATGTGCACCAGCGAGCTCCCTGC
>NW_005187667.1:515814-519233 GCF_000239375.1 Pundamilia nyererei | reverse complement strand
ATTATTATTATTATTGTACGTCCTGATGATTTACACCACACTACGATTCAAAGGTGATACAAAGGTCACGACCCTCGCCAGGTGGAAGTGACATCATTTTGTCTGTTTCATGAAGAATTACAGACATTTAGAATGTTTTACTGCTTCTAATTTCAAAATAAAAGACACTTTGAGTGATCTTCTTTAACGTCTGTGCAGAGAAACGTGCTTCCTGCTGGCGTCTGCGTGCTTGCACATTTACCTTACAGTGTGTGTGCGTCGTGTCCTCGTAGTGGTAGATGAGGGAGACGATGATGCAGGCGATGAAGCCGGTCGCCGGCAGCAGAACCGTCACCACGGCGAAGATCTTGAAGGGCAGCCGGATGAGGAGCCGGCCCTGGTCCGGGTCGCCGTACGGCCCCTGGAGCATCCTGGAGACAGGAGAGCTTCGAGCCTCAGACAGGTGAGACTAACACCACCTGCAAAGGATGGAAACGAGCTCGTCTTTAGGATTCGTTTCTATTGCTCCTGAGTTTGTGGTTGTAATCCAAACATGCTTTAGTCTGTGACATTTTTAAAGCTGTGACACGTATTGATTACTTCCAACGAGGGATTTTTGCACTGCGGCGCTACAACATCAGTTAACTTCAAAAGATATTTCAGTGGTTTCGTGCCCTGTTTGTGTCCTTTTCATTTCATTTCCTTATTTCACACTTGGTACAACAATTCAAACAAACCAACCACACTTTCTATCAAAAAGCACTACAACCATGTGTGAAAAGGAGCAGGAGGAAGAAAATATTCTTCAGGCAAATATCAGCCTGTGTTACTGAGGCGGGTATTAAAAATTACAAGCATTTAAATGGAGTTTGGTGCAGTGTGTATACAGAACTGCAGAGAAGGTCACTGGCCTCACGAGCCGCCAGGAAGCCAGCATTAGTCTCTGCCACTGCTTCAGGTACCGTAAAACGTGACGTTTTTTAAACGGAGTCTGGTGTGCTGCATGAATGCTGATCCAAGCAGGCAGGACATCAGTTTTAAACTTTGACAGAGTTCTGGGGCTGTCTTACCTGAACAGGTGCGGTCCTCTGACGTGGCAGACGGCAGCTGGGACCGGAAACGAGCTTTAAACCGGACAAAGAGTTTTCCAGCTCCGCGCCTCACCTGAAGCTCCTCTCACCGTTAACGTCACACACACTTCATACGTGCTATTTAACTTAGTTTAATGATTAATCTAACCGGAAGTGGCAGGGCTCCTTTGCTGACAACTTTAATAACTTCCGTTGATTACATCTTTCAAAATAAAAGTCTTTAACCTAAAGCGTGTAAAAACAGTGGCAGGTCTTTAAATCTTTATTAAACAAAGCAGTTAGATGACATCACTGCGTCATTGCGACAGCACGTGATGTCAGCTGGTCGCTCACTGCTACAGGTGTCTAGTATGTGACGTCATTTGACCACGATGCACTCACATCTTTGAGCGTCTGCAGGAACAGCTCCCCCACAGAGACTCGGATGGACCTGTGGTCATGCGGACACAGAGAAACAGGAGAGGACGTTTAGAGCACTTCCTGTACTGTAAGCACTCCAGGCTCAATCATCTGAAACAGGAAGTTCAAAGGTATGGGTTGGAGAACCAGTACATCTTCAGTGGAGACATCCCTCCGTACCCCCGACCCGAGTTCCACGTGAGCCGTGTCAAACACGACACGGAGCGACGGGGCTTATGTTGCATCAGGGTGGACGGCGGCTTCGGGGATCCTCACAGGCAGGTCCTGGTGTGGTGGAGTCTGGCTGTGGGACCCGAGGAGATCCAGGAGGCCGAGACGAGGCTGCTAGAGGAGACCCACCCAAACCGGACGGAGGAGCAGGCCGCGAGGCAGCGGAGCTTCCTGTGGAGGTTCGCCTCCTCTCCGGCCTTCGGCGAGAGGTCCAGGCTGGGCTCGTACCGCTTCACCTTCCCCCTGCAGGAGGTGCTGACCGCCTACAGCGAGCAGGTACTCCTCTGTCAGCACACGGGCCCAACAGTTCAGTGAGAGAGTAAAGCAGAAAGACTGAGTGTGATTAACAGGAAACACTAAACAGACTCAGCATGCACACGAGTTCAGATTAACGGAACCACAGGAAGACACAACACTGTGTCAAAGAAAACTAAGTCAGCTCAATTTTGTGGCACCAAATCATTCGAGTTCATGACAAAGACACAGAAACATGTAAGAAAGATTCAAAGCACAACAGAGACGGTAAACTGAGGCGCACAGCTGCTGGCAGCAGCTTCCATCATCACGTGGTGGATGTCAGCTCATTTTGGGCTGTGAAGGATTTCTTCTTTCACAGGGTGGCGACTGTGCAGCAGACGTCTTTAATGACATTAACAAACAAATCATCTCTGATCCACACAGGATGAGGAGTACGCATACACTCAGCTGAGTCTTTAATGAGTGCTGCTGAAATGTGAGGGTGCTGGGTGCTTTTATTTTGAAGTCCACTAACCACTCTGTCTTTTGAGGCCAACTTCCTGAAGGCTAGATTGCTGGAGTGCACATGATGAGGGAATTCCCTAATTATCCACCGTCAGTGGGATAAACCATTAGATGAGAGCTGAGGGGGGAGCAATCTGAGTCTGTAGTTTGAATTGATTTAGTTAGTTTGTATCTTATTTAACTGCTTTGTAGTCAGATGTATGTGGCGTGTGTTAACCGCTGCAGCTCACTGTACATGTTGATTTGTAGGTGGACTTTCTGGTGGTGTGGTCTGCATCTATTCAAGGAGGTTTAGATCCACCAGGGGATTTTCTGTTGACATGTGCTGTGGCTGTGATGTTAATGTTAAGATGTGCCGCTGGTGAGATCGTTGAACCTTGAAAGAAATGTGTTCAGAGCTCAGGTAAACTACCTTTGGTCCATCATCCCCTTCATGTCCGCATACACCATCCTGTCTCAGGGGTTATTAACAACCAAGTCGATGGTCAGACGACACAGACTGAGCCGTTTGGCCACAGCGGTGAAAGCTGAAGGTGAAGCTCTCAAAGCTCAGCACTCGTCTGACCCCGTGTGGGTCGGAGAAAATCTAAAATAAATTCAAACATGTGCACCCTGCTCTCGTCTGCTGTGTGATCGTCCACCCCGTGAAAAGAAGTCCAGAAGGAGCTGTGCCCGTGATGAGTGGAAACTGTAAAACCACAGCTGTGCACAAATCCACCACACCAGGTTAGTGACTGCAGGCGTGTAACAGCTGGAGTCTTCTGCTTCTATCATCTCCAGTTTTGCTCCGGAGCTCCGCCCATCATGAGGGTGTTCAAGACCTCGCTGTACAAACAGGAAGTGCAGTACTCTGTGCTGGTCCACAGCCCGGCCAATCAGCTGCTCTTCTCAAGGTTTCCTTTGCTCCCTGATGATGACCCGGACGCCGTCTGCGCTTATAGAGACGGACGCTTCATC
>NW_005187667.1:515010-515370 GCF_000239375.1 Pundamilia nyererei | reverse complement strand
CAGAGCACGTGCAGAGTGTGTACTGCTCTCATTGATGCCGTCTGCCTGCTTCTTCATCCTGATGTGATAGATGGAGATATGGAAGCTTCATCCCAAAAATGTGCTCGTGTAGGTCTTTGCTTTCTGCAGCAGCTGTGGGTGCAGCTGTGGGTGCAGCTGTGGGTGCAGCGTGGTGTCAGCGTGGATCCGGTCCTGTGGACATTTAGCTGCAGGTTCTGAAGGTTTCAGGGTTCTGGGTCCTTCTCACCAGCATTTTGTTTCCTTGTGATGTTTCTTTGGCTTCATTAGTGCTCAGCAGTTATGTTCCCTGTTTAGCTCCTTGATTATTTAGTATTTCCCCCTTGTGTCTGCCCTGTGTGC